>NC_134363.1:9461602-9639102 GCF_048569485.1 Anomaloglossus baeobatrachus
AAGGGCCTTGATTTGTCCTGAAGACTCCGTGTACTCGGTCACCTTCACCTGCATCTTCCGATCTTGTCCTGTTTGGCTTTTGGGTTCATCTTCTTAAAATGTCTCTGTGAGATCTGAAGTCCTCGCCCTCGTATTCGGGTGCCAAGTCCACCACCTCAGTATGTCTCGTTGTTCTCTTGAGTCCATTATTTCATTGCCACCAATATTGTTCTCGATACATTCCTTAGTATGACTGTCATCCTTATCTCTGTCCTGTAGGTTGACCAACTCATCTTCATCTTTGTATTCTAGGTATATCATTTCATCCTCATCTTTGTCCTTTAGACTGACCATTGTCTCCTGATGTGTGTCCTCTAGGCCCACCATCTCTCACTCATATGATTGTAGGTTTACCACCTCACCCTTTATCTTTGTCCACTCGGTCTTCCATCTCGTCTTCATGTTTGTCTCCTCCTCATCTTTGTCCTTTTAGATTGATCATGTCCTCCTAATGTGTGTCCTCTAGGCCCACCATCTGTCACTCATTTATGACTTTTTGGTTTACCACCTCACCTTCATCTTTGTCTAATAGATATATAATTTCATCCTCATCTTTGTCCTTTAGACTGACCATGTCCTCCTAATGTGTGTTCTCTAGGACCACCATCTTTCACTCATTTAGGAGTTTTAGGTTCACCACCTTTCTTTGTCTATCTCGCCTTCAGGTTTGTCTCATCCTCATCTTTGTCCTCTACATTTTCCATCACACTGGCATCATTAACCTCTCCATCTGCCATCTCGCCTTCATATTTTCCTTCTCAATCTACCATCTTGTAGTCATCATTGTCCTCTAGGCCTGCCATGTCATCCTTCTCCTTGTCCTCTCAGTCTATCAGCTCATTTTATCATTGCCCTCTATGTAAAACATCTCAGCTTCATTTTTGTCCTCTGTTGTCCATCTCACTCACATAGTTGTCTTCTAAGTCTAGGTCTCATTTTTGTCCTCATGATACACCATCTGAACCTCATCTTTGCTCTCTAGGTGTTCCATCTCACCTTTCTTTTTTACCTTTCAGTCTACAAACTCACCTTATAATTGTTCTTTGTATCATCTCGCGATCATCTCGCTAGGTTTACCATATGAGCCTATTTTTTTCCTCCAGGTCCACCATCTAGACCTCCACCTTATCCTTCTACTTACTGTTCATTCTATGACCTCACTTCATAGTTATCCTCCATCTACCACCTCACTTCTCGTCTTCTTTTTCCTCAAGGTTTACCTTCTCATCCTGCTTTTGATAATACAGGTCTTTCATCTTGCCTTCATTATTTTCTTAAAGCTCTTCCATCTCACCCTTATGCTTGTCATCTAGGTCTGGTACCTCACTTTTTAATCATTGTCCTGTAGATCCTCTCTTCTGAATCTCATTGTTGTACTTTAGGTCTTCCCTCTCCCACTGCTCCTTGCCTTCTATCATCTTTCCTTCATACTTGTTGTCTGGGTCTACATATACTTTGATCATAGCCCTTTTTAGGGTTTTCACATTGCCTTCTTTTCTGTCTTTTCAGTCTATGACTTCACCTCATAGTTGTCCATTATGTCACCCTTCTCATCCTGCTTCGTATCATCTAGGTCTTTAATCTCACCATTTTTTCCTATAGATCTACCATCTTGCCCGTATTTTTGTCATCTAAGTCTACCGTCTCACTTTGCTTCTTATCCTCCTGATCTTCCATCTTTTCTTCATATTTGTCGTCTTGGGCCACCATCTCATCTTCATGGTCTTGGTCCACCATCTCATCTTCATGGTCTTGGTCCACCATCTCATCTTCATGGTCTTGGTCCACCATCTCATCTTCATGGTCTTGGTCCACCATCTCACCTTCATGGTCTTGGTCCACCATCTCACCTTCATGGTCTTGGTCCACCATCTCATCTTCATCGCCTTGGTCCACCATCTCATCTTCATCAGCTTGGTCCACCATCTCATCTTCATCGTCTTGGTCCACCATCTCATCTTCATCGTCTTGGTCCACCATCTCATCTTCATCGCCTTGGTCCACCATCTCATCTTCATCGTCTTGGTCCACCATCTCATCTTCATCGTCTTGGTCCACCAATCTCATCTTCATCGTCTTGGTCCAACATCTCCTCTTCATCGTCTTGGTCTACCAATCTCATCTTCATCGTCTTAGTCCACCATCTCCTCTTCATCTCTGTACTTTCAGTCTACCATCTCATCTTCATCTCTGTCCTTTCAGTCTACCATCTCATCTTCATCTCTGTCCTTTCGGTCTACCATCTCATCTTCATCTCTGTCCTTTCGGTCTACCATCTCATCTTCATCTTTGTCCTTTCTGTCTACCATCTCCTCTTCATATCTGTCCTTTCGGTCTACCATCTCATCTTCATCTCTGTCCTTTCGGTCTACCATCTCCTCTTCATCTCTGTCCTTTCGGTTTACCATCTCATCTTCATCTCTGTCCTTTCGGTCTACCATCTTTCCGTCATCATTTTCCTCCACCATCTCATACTAATGTTGAGTCCTCTGGGTCTAACCTTTCTTAGTTCTTATCAACCTTATTCATTGTCTTTTCCACAAACAATCTTTAGCATTCCACCATCTCGAATAGTTCTGTCCACCTCTACTTGTCTCACCAGTCTTCTTCCGTCTTGATAATCCACCATCTTATCATGTCTTCCACATGATCCCATCTTCTCCCTGGCCTTCACACCATCTCAGTTTCCTCCTTACGGTCTGTGACCGTGTATTCCTTCTTTATTCACCATATTTAGAGCCGCACCTGGTCCGTTATACGGAGCTATGAAGATTTTCAGGTCCTTGACTCCAACCTTCACCGCTGTATCTTTGACCGACGTTTCTCTCAGTTGCTTGAACTACCCCCTCGTCGTGAACTTCCGTCTCAGGGCCAGGTGAGTATCACATGATGTGTTCTTCATGTCGTCTGGTTTTATTTTACTCATTTTTGTGTCCTTTTTATGCGTGATGTCCGCAGCTCCTGGCTCCACTACTTTCAAGGTATTTGAAGGCTCTTTCTGGAATTGTGGACAGTAACATCAACTGTGGTCCTATACTCAACTGGATGGAGGTAAGACCATGGCCCACAGGAGATGTTTTGTGGTCTATGCTGGACCCTCACACCCTCTGCAAAAATAGATAGCAGGGCCACTCTATGGTTCCGCATGGGAGGACCCTACTGTCCTGGTTTGGAGGACTAGTTTGATGGTCTTTTTTATATATATCTCTTGGTGATGTCTTCCAGATTGACAACCACGGTAATCGGCTTCTTATTAATGAAGAGGCGTCAATCAACGTACCCGCTATCGCTGCCGCTCATGTGATTAAGCGCTACACCGCCCAAGCCCCAGACGAACTGTCCTTTGAGGTGAGAAACTAAGTTCTGTTAAGTCTCAGATTAGAAGTTATACATTGGACAAAGCGAGGTCCCACAGCAGCACAGAGTGTCTCAGGAGGGGAGAGCGCTAATCTTATAGGAGGTCACAGTGATACATAGCGGAAGGAACAGGTCCCAGCAGCACAGAGTATTTCAGGATAGGAGATCACTGATCTTATAGGAGGACACAGAGATACATAGAGGAAGGAGCAGGTCCCAGCAGCACAGAGTGTCTCAGGAGAGGAGAGCGCTGATCTTATAGGAGGTCACAGAGATACAGAGGAAGGAGCAGGTCCCAGCAGCACAGAGTATTTCAGGAGAGGAGAGTGCTGATCTTATAGGAGGTCACAAAGATACATAGAGGAAAGAGCAGGTCCCAGCAGCACAGAGTATTTCAGGAGAGGAGAGCGCTGATCTTATAGGAGGACACAGAGATACATAGAGGAAGGAGCAGGTCCCAGCAGCACAGAGTATTTCAGGAGAGGAGAGCGATGATTTTATAGGAGGTCATAGAGATACATAGAGGAAGGAGCAGGACCCAGCAGCACAGAGTATTTCAGGAGAGGAGAGCGATGATCTTATAGGGGGTCACAAAGATACATAGAGGAAAGAGCAGGTCCCAGCAGCACAGAGTATTTCAGGAGAGGAGAGCGCTGATCTTAAAGGAGGTCACAGAGATACATAGAGGAAGGAGCAGGTCCCTGCAGCACAGAGTATTTCAGGAGAGGAGAGCGATGATTTTATAGGAGGTCATAGAGATACATAGAGGAAGGAGCAGGTCCCAGCAGCACAGAGGATGTCAGGAGAGGAGAGCGCTGATCTTATAGGAGGACACAGAGATATATAGAGGAAGGATCAGGTCCCAGCAGCACAGAGGATGTCAGGATGTGCTGATCCTGTGGGTGGTCATGATGGCATGTGACTACCTGTCTACCCTTTTCAGGTCGGAGATATTGTGTCTGTCATCGATATGCCCCCGCGGGAGGACACCAGCTGGTGGAGGGGGAAGCACAGCTTCCAGGTGAGCTGTCAGAGCTGCGGATACAATCTGATCATACAACCAGATGAACAGATCTGCGGTTTTTCTCACCAGATTGCCTTCTCCTTGCCTGT
Source organism: Anomaloglossus baeobatrachus (assembly GCF_048569485.1). Classification (NCBI taxonomy): domain Eukaryota; kingdom Metazoa; phylum Chordata; class Amphibia; order Anura; family Aromobatidae; genus Anomaloglossus; species Anomaloglossus baeobatrachus. Next base: position 9,466,112 of record NC_134363.1, read on the forward strand.
ACAGGTGGGCTTCTTCCCCAGCGAGTGCGTCCAGCTGATCACAGACAGTAAGGACCCGTCTCCAGCTGCAGGTACTATTGTGTGCGGCCATCCTAGGGGGGGTCTCTACTCCGAGCCCATTGATGTGATCATCCCCCTCATACACCGCAGGCTTTCTGCAGAGCTGTGTGTGCCGCCATTTGTGGCTCCTTGTGGCTCAATGTTGTATCCGCTCAGTGATATCTGCAGTCTCTGTATATAACGGGGAACTTGGACTAGTCAGAGTCATATCCACCCCCCATCCCACTACACCGTGTCATGTGACTGCGATTTCCATGCGGTGGAGAATCACGGCGACATGTGTAGTCACATAGTACACATCCCTGTATAATCAGTCCTGCCATGCCAGGGGGGTCTTTCGTTTTCCTTCTCCCAATGTCTGACAATTTCCGTTTTCAGCGGCTCCTTTAAGTGAGGTCATTCTGAGGATACCCTAATAACGGGAGTGATTGCGGATGCCCCCAACGTAGCGTGCATTGCCTCGGCCCATGGAGCGCACCCCATTACTCACCTTGCGTCCGTCCTCGTCCCTGATGGCCGCGGTCTCCGCTGTGTGTGAGGTCTCTCCCGTGCGCTTGCTTGTGGTCCCCAGCGCTCTCGTTCCGCAGGCTTCTGTGTGTGTGCGGCTTTGGCTCCGCTGTCTTGTACCTTTTTGTTACCTGTCTGTCTGTTCACAGAAGGTGATATAAAGTTGTCCATCACATCTCCGCATGGCTCCAACTACCCCCGACCAGGTGAGATATCCAACCCCACGTCAATGAAGCCATTTCACACGCTCCATCTGTCAATCATTTTTTTTTCTTTTCCCACCGGTTCTCCGGCCAACCGCTTCTGGTTCACCTTATGACTGCTTCTCCTCTGCTCTGCAGTGTGTCGCCGCCATGGAAAGCTGGCGGGATTACTGCGCAGTTTTATGGCTTCCAGGCCAAGCAAGCAACGCCTGCGACAGCGCGGGATCCTCCGGGAGAGGGTGTTCGGGACGGACTTGGGGGAACACCTGCTGGATTCTGGGGAAGAAGGTAAGACCTGGCATCCTATAGGTCATTAGTGCCGAACACGTCAGATTTATATATGAGGGTACTGCACTCTTTGCAATTTTTAACCCCTTCCTGACATGCACGTGACACATCGGCACAGGAGCGGAAAGCGATCTATAACCGGCAGCTGCCCACATTGTTGTTATTCCATTCTGGTCGCTCATGTTTAAATGCTAAGGCTAGGTTCACATTTCCGTTGTTATGCATCAGTCACATGCGTTACTTGACGCTTGTGACTGATGCGTTGTACAACGGATGTCAATAATTGTAATTAGCAGATTCCGTTGTAGAAAGAGAGCCAGGGAACAATCAGCTGATCGTTCACAATAGCCGCCGCCGGCTTTTGAGAGCGATCAGCTGATCTCCCGGCGGCCGGCTGTTGTGAACGATCAGCTGATCGCTCTCGTTAGCCGGCCGCCGGGAGATCAGCTGATCGCTCGCGTTAGCCGGCCGCTGGGTGATCATCTGATCGCTCGCAGCAGCCGGCCTCCGGGTGATCAGCTGATCGCTCGCAGCAGCCGGCCGCCTGGTGATCAGCTGATCACTCGCAGCAGCCGGCCGCCGGGTGATTAGCTGATCGCTCGCAGCAGCCGGCCGCCGGGTGATCACCTGATCGCTCTCACAGCAGCCGGCCGCCGGGTGATCATCTGATCGCTCTCACAGCAGCCGGCCGCCGGGTGATCATCTGATCGCTCTCACAGCAGCCGGCCGCCGGGTGATCATCTGATCGCTCTCACAGCAGCCGGCCGCCGGGTGATCATCTGATCGCTCTCACAGCAGCCGGCCGCCGGGTGGTCATCTGATCGCTCTCACAGCAGCCGGGTGATCATCTGATCGGTCTCACAGCAGCCGGCCGCCGGGTGATCATCTGATCGCTCTCACAGCAGCCGGGTGATCATCTGATCGGTCTCACAGCAGCCGGCCGCCGGGTGATCAGCTGATCGCTCGCAGCAGCCGGCCGCCGGGTGATCAGCTGATCGCTCGCAGCAGCCGGCCGCCGGGTGATCAGCTGATCGCTCACAGAAGCCGGCCGCCGGGTGATCAGCTGATCGCTCACAGAAGGCGGCCGCCGGGTGATCAGCTGATCGCTCCTAAGGATTCCGCTGCTCAAAAAACGTTACACTCGGCGTTCCTGCTGCCCGACAGTCAGTCGTTCTACGACTGATCAGTCGGGCGGAGGATGCAACACAGCGTCATCAGTCACAATCCGCCGCTCAAATAAGTCTATGTGAAACAACGGAATCCGCCAAGCGGATTGCGTTGTTTATCAGAGCGGCGGATTGTGACTGATGCAAAATAACGGAAATGTGAACTTAGCCTTAGCTGCCGCTGTCAAGTCTCAGCAGCAGATTTTAAGGCATCCTGTTGTGAATACATTTTCCAGTTTGGCACTCCCTCTTGTGGTCAGTGCTGGCGGTGCAGTTGATTTGTGGAATGAAAGCCACACACCTGTAGGGGACTGGCAATCAGGGTCAGACTGGGACTATATAACTGAGTAGTTTTCTCCTGTTACTTGCCGGTGCTCAATGGTCTCTTGTGTGTTAAGGACATTCTGTAACCAGCTCTGCTCACTTCCAGAACTCCTCTCAGATATGTGGTCTTGTACGTCTGCTCATTGTTTCCACTTTCTTGTTGTTTTTTCTGCTTTGATACTAATGATTGTTTCCTATTTTGTCTGTGTGGAGTTCTTGGCGGAATGAGATCATTCCCTGCTGGGAGTGTCTGTATACTTAGCTCCATGATTCTGCAAGGTATTGTTTTGTCATGCTTGTTATTAATTCAGTCCCTCATCTATATTAGTGTTTTTGGATCCCAGTAACATCAGAGTACTGATATAGTGGGGGAGAGGCCGTGTGGTTTCAGGGTTTTTCCAGATCAGTAGTGCTGGTATTTATTAGGGTTTTTACGGCTGCAGATAGTGTTCTTTCCTATCCTTTCCTACAAAGATAGTTTGAGTCTCACCTTTGCTGAATCTGTTTTCTAGCTGTGTATTGTGTTTTCCTATATCACCATAGTCTTTACATGTGGGGGGCTAACTATATCTTTGGGGATTGCTCCGAGGCAGATTAGCTTTTCTTATTTCTATCTGTAAGGATATTTAGTTCTCCGGCTGTGTCGAGGCGTCCACGGCTACTTCTAGTTGTGTGTCAGGATTAAGTCTGCAGTCCGTTAAGGTTCCAGCCACTCTGGTTACTCTTTGGGTTTCCGCATTTTTTGATCCTCCTCGGTCCCTGAATCATAACAGCGTCCCTTCTTGTCCCCAACCTCCATGATGAATGGCGATGTGCCTATTGATGATATTACGCAATGGGGAAGGCCCTACTGAAGACTCGTGTGTCGGCCATATTGGCACAGCTGTTACTGGGCATCATGGGAGATCGCTCACTTGTGAAAAATTGCAATTAATTTCAAGGAAGCGGCAAGAAATCGCAGGTTTAAGTCCCCTAGAGGGTCTAATAAGAAAAAAAAAAGCGGAAAAAATGAATAAAAATGGAGAAACGACAAAAAACATCAAAGTCCAAATTGTTTCCTTCGTACATTGATGTCTACGGGAAACACATTATATCACTTGGAAAAAGAAAAGAAAAAAATGAAAGCACAAACTGTCCTGGTGGGAAGGGGTTAAGGACTGTAATCGGCACCGGTACCGGTTCTACCAGTCCTTGTCCATTTATCTGCTTCTTTTTTCCTTTGTGCAGTCCCCAGAGTCTTGGTCTCCTGCGCTCAATTCATAGAGAAATTTGGAATCGTGGACGGGATTTATCGTCTGTCCGGCGTCTCCTCCAACATCCAGAAACTCCGGTGAGTCGTGTGGATCCGGTGATCGGTCTCTATCCGCCCAGTCCTGTTTCCTCCTGTCGGGTGACTACAAACCAGGATACAAACTACAATAATACTGCCCCTATGTACAAGAATATAACTACTATAATACTGCCCCTATGTACAACAAAATAACTACTATAATACTGCCCCCTATGTACAAGAATATAACTACTATAATACTGCTCCTATGTACAAGAATATAACTACTATAATACTGCCCCTATGTACAAGAATATAACTACTATAATACTGCCCCTATATACAAGAATATAACTACTATAATACTGCCCCCTATGTACAAGAATATAACTACTATAATACTGCTCCCTATGTACAAGAATATAACTACTATAATACTGCCTCTATATACAAGAATATAACTACTATAATACTGCCCCTATGTACAAGAATATAACTACTATAATACTGCCCCTATGTACAAGAATATAACTACTATAATACTGCCCCCTATGTACAAGAATATAACTACTATAATACTGCCTCCTATGTACAACAAAATAACTACTATAATACTGCCCCCTATGTACAAGAATATAACTACTATAATACTGCCCCTATATACAAGAATATAACTACTATAATACTGCTCCTATGTACAAGAATATAACTACTATAATACTGCCCCTATATACAAGAATATAACTACTATAATACTGCTCCTATGTACAAGAATATAACTACTATAATACTGCCCCTATGTACAAGAATATAACTACTATAATACTGCCCCTATGTACAACAAAATAACTACTATAATACTGCCCCCTATGTACAAGAATATAACTACTATAATACTGCTCCTATGTACAAGAATATAACTACTATAATACTGCCTCTATATACAAGAATATAACTACTATAATACTGCCCCTATGTACAAGAATATAACTACTATAATACTGCCCCTATATACAAGAATATAACTACTATAATACTGCCCCTATGTACAACAAAATAACTACTATAATACTGCCCCCTATGTACAAGAATATAACTACTATAATACTGCTCCTATGTACAAGAATATAACTACTATAATACTGCCCCTATGTACGAGAATATAACTACTATAATACTGACCCTATGTACAAGAATATAACTACTATAATACTGCCCCTATGTACAAGAATATAACTACTATAATACTGCCCCTATGTACAAGAATATAACTACTATAATACTGCTCCTATGTACAAGAATATAACTACTATAATACTGCCCCTATGTACAAGAATATAACTACTATAATACTGCTCCTATATACAAGAATATAACTACTATAATACTGCCCCCTATGTACAAGAATATAACTACTATAATACTGCCCCCTATGTACAAGAATATAACTACTATAATACTGCTCCTATGTACAAGAATATAACTACTATAATACTGCCCCTATGTACAAGAATATAACTACTATAATACTGCTCCTATATACAAGAATATAACTACTATAATACTGCTCCTATATACAAGAATATAACTACTATAATACTGCCCCCTATGTACAAGAATATAACTACTATAATACTGCCCCTATGTACAAGAATATAACTACTATAATACTGCCCCCTATGTACAAGAATATAACTGCTATAATACTGCTCCTATGTACAAGAATATAACTACTATAATACTGCTCCTATGTACAAGAATATAACTACTATAATACTGCCCCTATGTACAAGAATATAACTACTATAATACTGCCCCCTATGTACAAGAATATAACTACTATAATACTGCCCCTATGTACAAGAATATAACTACTATAATACTGCCCCCTATGTACAAGAATATAACTGCTATAATACTGCTCCTATGTACAAGAATATAACTACTATAATACTGCTCCTATGTACAAGAATATAACTACTATAATACTGCTCCTATGTACAAGAATATAACTACTATAATACTGCCCCTATGTACAAGAATATAACTACTATAATACTGCTCCTATGTACAAGAATATAACTACTATAATACTGCCCCTATGTACAAGAATATAACTGCTATAATACCGCCCCTATGTACAGTGTGTGCTGTTATGTGACTATGGCTGCTGATACTTTCCCGGTCTCTCTCCAGACATGAGTTTGATAGTGAGCGGGTCCCGGACTTGTCTCGGGACACATATCTGCAGGACGTACACTGTGTCAGTTCTTTGTGTAAACTTTACTTCCGTGAGCTCCCGAACCCACTGCTGACGTACCGGCTGTATCATCCCTTCACTGTGAGTGGACCCTGTAATGATAATGGGGGGTCCCGGTTACATTGTATTGTCCGTCCCCTCATTACTACATTGCGCTGCACTGAATATTACATTGTGTGCTCCGCTCATACGTTGCGCTTTGCTGCCTCCATTAGGAAGCGATGTCCGCCACCGCCGAAGAAGAGAAGCTCATTCGTGTCCACGACCTCATCCAGCAGCTTCCCCCTCCGCACTACAGGTAGTCGCCATATTGGACAGTGATGGGTTAACTGTGCGGCTCCTGATATAATGCCCTAATTTGTATATTTGTATCCCCACAGGACCCTTGAGTACCTGATGAAGCATCTGTCGCGTCTCAGCGCACACAGCGACCGCACCGGCATGCACGCACGAAACCTCGCCATTATCTGGGCTCCTAACCTCCTCCGGTGAGTCTGCCATAACCCAGCATCCTCCTCCCGAAGGTTACAGACCATGATGGGGAATGTAGCACTGTGCGGGCTTCACAAAGTAGGCTTTAAATTTGAGATATTATTTCTCTTGCTCTTCAGGTCCCGGGATATGGAGTCCGTAGGGACACCAGGGGCTGACGCGTTCCGGGAGGTCCGAGTACAATCGGTTCTGGTGGAATTCCTGCTGTGTAATGTGGAGACTCTCTTTAGTGACACATTTACTTCAATTGGTAAGACATTTACCGGTCTGCATTCGCTCTGCGCCTCAGCTGCTGCCGTCTTCTTTTCTTGCATGTGACTTCCGTCTGTTTTACTGACTCTGCTACTTCTCCACGCCTCTGAAGATGACCTATACATCATGATCTAGTTATTGAGTACAAACTTGTAGTCCCTTGTTTCCTATAATGGGAATTTCCATTGAATTAGAAAAAAATGGGTACCGTAATGGGCACGGTCAACACCCCACACCACCCTCCAAAGTCATATTTAGGAAATTCTGACCTGCAGCCTTTCTGGTGACACTCTTATTAGTTGCCCATGTGCCTTTTCAGACGGCACGGACTGAAATCCTCTGCACTTTTTGCTTTCAGTTGCTAAAGACAGGTACTCCCAAATTTCTGTTCACGCCTGTCATGCAGCACCAGCTTTTGCCAGCCTTCCTCCTGAGCTGATTTTCTCTTCTTGCACCCTTCTACGCCTTGGCAGTGCTTCAGTTAGAACATTTTAGAATTGGCCACTAAGGTTTAGCACCTAAATCCATTTCTGTCTACCTTTTTGTATTTCTCTTTACCAATTTCTTACTACCAGCAAAACAGTCCGGCCTCCGTCGAGCTTCTTGCACATCCGTAAAGATTCACCTGTTAACCTTAACCGAAGCTTGGTGCCAGGCCAAGAAGAAGACAGGCCCTTCTGAGACACCCGAAAAATCAGAGACAGAGCTCAAGACTGACACCTAGTGGTAGAGCTCAGAACTGACATGGATGGGGGTTTTTTTATATTTTTTTTTTCTAGCAAAACAGAGAGAGAGGCTGAAGTCTCTATTGCATTTTTATAAGTTTCACTCTTTTTGCTTGTCCCTTGGGACTACATTGGATGGCGCTGGAAGCTTTTATATACAGATTTATTAAAGGAAAAAATAATTAAAAATGTGAAATTAATTTATTATTAGGCTTTACAAAATGCTGATGCAGATGTTTTTGCTATATTCCATGTATCTGTGCATGTACCTCAATAAACAGGTTTTCCATTTTACTTTATACTTTTTAATTTCTCACTTGTAACTTTTTTTTTCCATTTTATTACATCTATTGTGTTTTTTTTAATTGTTTGTACAATTTTCTGCATATGTAACTGTTTCATGTTCCTTTCCCTCCCAATATTTAGCAAAATGCCTTTTATAGAAATTGAAATGTGTCCAGGAGATTTCTCTACTTAGGCCCCGCCTTTTAAAAATTGGCCACACCTCCATAAGGAAAAAAAAAGTGTCTCAAATGAATGTCGTACCCCCAATCTACAGTGAAAAAAAAGGAAAAAGTAATGACGATCTGTCCTAGATTGTATTACATTGTAGCTATGCAAATGGAATATCCCTTTAAGGAGGACCCTCATCTGGTCAAGTGATCAGTTTTTGCTCCTATTTTATTCCTGCTCCTCCTGAGTATTCTGGGTTTTTTTGTATTTCTTAAATCCGACGTATGGTTCTTGAGATATAGACAGTAGTTTTAGTCTTTGGTCCTAGGGGCGTTGCTCACTGCAATTATGCAAATTAGATTAAAGACACGCCCGCCGAGGATCCTGTGAGCCACAATTTTTTATAAAGACCATAGAAAGTAGCACTGAATGAAAAGGACCAAATCTCCGGAACAATGGCAACAAAATAAAGGCAAGAAGTGGTCAATATTGACCTGAAGAAAGTTTTCTATAAAAAAAAAACAAAAAAAACCTTTTTTTTTTTTTTTTTGTATTCTGAGGTTCTATAGAGACATTATTTGCCCGAAGTTATAAATTAAAGGTGAAATCCATCCAAAAATATCCTTGTAAGGAGTTGGGGACTCCCCGAACCCCTTTTAGAGCTTTTTACTTGAAATCTTGGGATACAGCTTTGGAAGCAAAAGCTTCAATATTTTATTGGTCTTTTTTTCAGACGATTGTCTGGAGATTTCCATTCTGCACCGCCAAAATGTTAGACTCTATAAATCTCTCTTGTCCTTACAGGTCGGTGTGGACCGATAAGACCCCGCTCTCTGATGGGGGGTTGTCCATCAGGTCGCCTTGTAAGTCTGCAGGAGGCGCAGGCACGGAGCCAGAGTCAAAGGGAGGCAGCGGAGAAACTGGAGCAGAAAAAACCTCCCCCAACAAGCAGGAGAGGGCGATAGAGAGCGACGAAAGGTAATACATAGGCTGAAAAGGTATATAACTACTATAATACTGCCCCCTATATACAAGAATATAACTGCTATAATACTGCCCCCTATGTACAAGAATATAACTACTATAATACTGCTCCTATATACAAGAATATAACTACTATAATACTGCCCCTATACAAGAATATAACTACTATAATACTGCTCCTATGTACAAGAATATAACTACTATAATACTGCCCCTATATACAAGAATATAACTACTATATTACTGACCCCTATATACAAGAATATAACTACTATAATACTGCCCCCTATATACAAGAATATAACTACTATAATACTGCCCCTATATACAAGAATATAACTACTATATACTGCCCCTATGTACAAGAATATAACTAACTATAATACTGCCCCTATGTACAAGAATATAACTGCTATAAATACTGCCCCTATGTACAAGAATATAACTACTATAATACTTCCCCTATGTACAAGAATATAACTACTATAATACTGCCCCTATGTACAAGAATATAACTACTATAATACTGCCCCTATGTACAAGAATATAACTACTATAATACTGCCTCTATGTACAAGAATATAACTGCTATAATACTGCCCCCTATGTACAAGAATATAACTGCTATAATACTGCCCCCTATGTACAAGAATATAACTACTATAATACTGCCCCTATGTACAAGAATATAACTACTATAATACTGCCTCTATGTACAAGAATATAACTGCTATAATACTGCCCCTATGTACAAGAATATAACTACTATAATACTGCTCCTATATACAAGAATATAACTACTATAATACTACCCTATATACAAGAATATAACTACTATAATACTGCTCCTATGTACAAGAATATAACTACTATAATACTGCCCCCTATATACAAGAATATAACTACTATAATACTGCCCCCTATGTACAAGAATATAACTACTATAATACTGCCCCTATGTACAAGAATATAATTACTATAATACTGCCCCTATGTACAAGAATATAACTACTATAATACTGCCCCTATATACAAGAATATAACTACTATAATACTGCCCCTATATACAAGAATATAACTACTATAATACTGCCCCCTATATACAAGAATATAACTGCTATAATACTGACCCTATGTACAAGAATATAACTACTATAATACTGCCCCCTATGTACAAGAATATAACTGCTATAATACTGCCCCCTATGTACAAGAATATAACTACTATAATACTGCCCCCTATATACAAGAATATAACTGCTATAATACTGACCCTATGTACAAGAATATAAGTACTATAATACTGCCCCCTATGTACAAGAATATAACTGCTATAATACTGCCCCCTATGTACAAGAATATAACTACTATAATACTTCCCCTATATACAACAATATAACTACTATAATACTGCCCCTATATACAAGAATATAACTACTATAATACTGCCCCTATGTACAAGAATATAAGTACTATAATACTGCCCCTATATACAAAATATAACTACTATAATACTGCCCCCTATGTACAAGAATATAACTGCTATAATATCGCCCCCTATGTACAAGAATATAACTACTATAATACTGCCCCTATGTACAAGAATATAACTACTATAATACTGCTCCTATGTACAAGAATATAACTACTATAATACTGCTCCTATATACAAGAATATAACTACTATAATACTGCCCCTATGTACAAGAATATAACTACTATAATACTGCCCCTATATACAAGAATATAACTACTATAATACTGCTCCTATGTACAAGAATATAACTACTATAATACTGCCCCCTATGTACAAGAATATAACTACTATAATACTGCCCCCTATGTACAAGAATATAAGTACTATAATACTGCCTCTATATTCAAGAATATAACTACTATAATACTGGTCCTATGTACAAGAATATAACTACTATAATACTGCCCCTATATACAAGAATATAACTACTATAATACTGCTCCTATATACAAGAATATAACTACTATAATACTGGTCCTATGTACAAGAATATAACTACTATAATACTGCCCCTATATACAAGAATATAACTACTATAATACTGGTCCTATGTACAAGAATATAACTACTATAATACTGCCCCCTATATACAAGAATATAACTACTATAATACTGCTCCTATATACAAGAATATAACTACTATAATACTGGTCCTATGTACAAGAATATAACTACTATAATACTGCCCCTATATACAAGAATATAACTACTATAATACTGCTCCTATGTACAAGAATATAACTACTATAATACTGCCCCCTATGTACAAGAATATAACTACTATAATACTGCCCCCTATGTACAAGAATATAAGTACTATAATACTGCCCCATATACAAAATATAACTACTATAATACTGCCCCCTATGTACAAGAATATAACTGCTATAATATCGCCCCCTATGTACAAGAATATAACTACTATAATACTGCCCCTATGTACAAGAATATAACTACTATAATACTGCTCCTATGTACAAGAATATAACTACTATAATACTGCCCCTATATACAAGAATATAACTACTATAATACTGCCCCTATGTACAAGAATATAACTACTATAATACTGCCCCTATGTACAAGAATATAACTACTATAATACTGCTCCTATGTACAAGAATATAACTACTATAATACTGCTCCTATGTACAAGAATATAACTACTATAATACTGCCCCTATGTACAAGAATATAACTACTATAATACTGCTCCTATGTACAAGAATATAACTACTATAATACTGCTCCTATGTACAAGAATATAACTACTATAATACTGCTCCTATGTACAAGAATATAACTACTATAATACTGCCCCTATGTACAAGAATATAACTACTATAATACTGCCCCTATGTACAAGAATATAACTACTATAATACTGCTCCTATATACAAGAATATAACTACTATAATACTGCCCCTATATACAAGAATATAACTACTATAATACTGCTCCCTATGTACAAGAATATAACTACTATAATACTGCCCCTATGTACAAGAATATAACTACTATAATACTGCCCCCTATGTACAAGAATATAACTACTATAATACTGCCCCTATGTACAAGAATATAACTACTATAATACTGCTCCTATATACAAGAATATAACTACTATAATACTGCCCCCTATGTACAAGAATATAACTACTATAATACTGCCCCTATATACAAGAATATAACTACTATAATACTGCCCCCTATGTACAAGAATATAACTACTATAATACTGCCCCTATGTACAAGAATATAACTACTATAATACTGCCCCCTATGTACAAGAATATAACTACTATAATACTGCCCCTATGTACAAGAATATAACTACTATAATACTGCTCCTATGTACAAGAATATAACTACTATAATACTGCCCCCTATGTACAAGAATATAACTACTATAATACTGCCCCTATATACAAGAATATAACTACTATAATACTGCCCCCTATGTACAAGAATATAACTACTATAATACTGCCCCCTATGTACAAGAATATAACTACTATAATACTGCCCCTATATACAAGAATATAACTACTATAATACTGCCCCTATATACAAGAATATAACTACTATAATACTGCCCCTATATACAAGAATATAACTACTATAATACTGCCCCCTATGTACAAGAATATAACTACTATACTACTGCCCCTATGTACAAGAATATACAGTGCCTACAAGTAGTATTCCACCCCCTGCAGATTTAGCAGGTTTGATAAGATGCAAACTTCAAACAAGAGCAGGATTTATTAACAGATGCATAAATCTTACAAACCAACAAGTTTTGTTGCTCAGTTAAATTTTAATAAATTTTCAACATAAAAGTGTGGGTCAATTATTATTCAACCCCTAGGTTTAATATTTTGTGGAATAACCGTTGTTTGCAATTACAGCTAATAATCGTCTTTTATAAGACCTGATCAGGCCGGCACAGGTCTCTGGAGTTATCTTGGCCCACTCCTCCATGCAGATCTTCTCCAAGTTATCTAGGTTCTTTGGGTGTCTCATGTGGACTTTAATCTTGAGCTCCTTCCACAAGTTTTCAATTGGGTTAAGGTCAGGAGACCTGACTTAGAATGGTGTTCCAAACGTTATTCCTATTTGTTAGTAGTTTTTCGTTTGTGAACCCTCCCCAACCACACCTATTGCCAATCCATATCATACGCATATATAGCCTGGGTCTCAGCTTCCCATACACGGTAAGTTTTTTAACTGCATGAGAGGACACACACAAGCTAGGGACCCCAACGTAGAGAAATACTTTGGCGCAGTGTTGGGGCTCTATTACATTGATCAATTCAGTAGCTAAATTTCTCTTGATTCATATGTTCATGGCAGTAATGCAGATTCCATTTTTCACATTTTCACTCTTAAGCCCGCTACACACGCTTCAATATATCTCACAATCCGTCGTTGGGGTCCAGTTGTAAGTGACGCACATCCGGCATCGTTTGTGAGGTATCTGCGTGTTACATCTACGTGCGATCAGGATTGAACGCAAAACCGTTGATCGCAAACACATCGTATCATTCTCTAGAATTGAGCGTTTTGTTGCACGAACCTAGTCAATTGTAACGTGTGACATCCCTCATACGATTTCGGTGTCTGATGCTATGTGCGCAGGTGTGCGCTCTGCACCGCAGCTTAAAAAAGGTCCGCTTCAGAGCGCAGCTGAAAAGCTGCGTTCTGAAGCGCCTCACAATGTCATTCACTAATCTCTGTCAGTCGGTCACTATCTCTGTCCCTCACTCTCTGTCCATGTCAGTCTATCCCCCTCTCTCATACTCACCGATCCCCGGCGCTGCACGGCATTCACACTGCTCCGGCGGCTTTTACTGTTTTGAAAAAGCCGGCCGCCCATTAAACAATCTCGTATTCCCTGCTTTCCCCCGCCCACCGGCGCCTATGATTGGTTACAGTGAGACACGCCCCCACGCTGAGTGACAGGTGTCACACTGCACCCCAATCACAGCAGCCGGTGGGCGTGTCTATACTGTGCAGTGAAATAAATAATTAAATAATTAAAAAAAACGGCGTGCGGTCCCCCCCCAATTTAAAACCAGCCAGATAAAGCCATACGGCTGAAGGCTGGTATTCTCAGGATGGGGAGCTCCACGTTATGGGGAGCCCCCCAGCCTAACAATATCAGCCAACAGCCGCCCAGAATTGCCGCATACATTATATGTGACAGTTCTGGGACTGTACCCTGGCTCTTCCCGATTTGCCCTGGTGCGTTGGCAAATCGGGGTAATAAGGAGTTAATGGCAGCCCATAGCTGCCAATAAGTCCTAGATTAATCATGTCAGGGCGTCTATGAGACACCCTCCATGATTAATCTGTAAATTACAGTAAATAATCACACACAACTGAAAAATCCTTTATTAGAAATAAAAACACAAACATATACCCTGGTTAACCACTTTAATCAGCCCCAAAAAGCCCTCCATGTCTGGCGTAATCCAGGATGGTCCAGCGTCACTTCCAGCGCTGCTGCATGGAGGTGACCGGAGCTGCAGAAGACACCGCCGCTCCTGTCACCTCCACACCGCAACTGAAGACAGCCGCGCGATCAGCTGAGCTGTCACTGAGGGTTACCCGCTGTCACTGGATCCAGCGGTGGACGCGGGTAACCTCAGTTACAGCTCAGCTGATCGCGCTATTGCCTTCATTAGCTGCGTGGAGGTGATAGGAGCGGCGTGTGAGTAGCGCGATCAGCTGAGCTGTCACTGAGGTTACCCGCGGCCACCGCTGCATCCACCGCTGGATCCAGTGACAGCGGGTAACCTCAGCGACAGCTCAGCTGATCGCGCGGCTGTCTTCAGTTGCTGTGTGGAGCTGACAGGAGCGGCGGTGTATTCTGCAGCTCCAGTCACCTCCATGCAACAGAGCTGGAAGCGACGCTGGTGCATCCTGGATTACGCCGGACATGGAGGGCTTTTTTTGGGCTGATTAAATTGTTGAACCAGGGTATATGTTTGTGTTTTTTATTTCTAATAAAGGATTTTTCGTGTGTGTGTGTTTATTTACTGTAATTTACAGATTAATCATGGAAGGAATCTCGGGGAGACGCCTGACATGATTAATCTAGGACTTATTGGCAGCTATGGGCTGCCATTAACTCCTTATTACCCCGATTTGCCAACGCACCAGGGCAAATCGGGAAGAGCCGGGTACAGTCCCAGAACTGTCACATATAATGTATGAGGCAATTCTGGGCGGCTGTTGGCTGATATTGTTAGGCTGGGGGGCTCCCCATAACGTGGAGCTCCCCATCCTGAGAATACCAGCCTTCAGCCGTATGGCTTTATCTGGCTGGTTTTAAAATTGGGGGGGACCGCACGCCGTTTTTTTTAATTATTTAATTATTTATTTCACTGCACAGTATAGACACGCCCACCGGCTGCTGTGATTGGGTGCAGTGTGACACCTGTCACTCAGCGTGGGGGCGTGTCTCTCTGCAACCAATCATAGACGCCTGTGGGCGGGGAAAGCAGGGAATACGAGATTGTTTAATGAGCGGCCGGCTTTTTCAAAATAGTAAAAGCCGCCGGAGCAGTGTGAATGCAGTGCCGCGCCGGAGATCGGGGATCGGTGAGTATATGAGAGAGGGCTGCTCAATTCAGTTACTCAGAAGTTTAGCGGTCACCGGTGAGTCCTTCACAGGTGACCGCTAATCAGGGCGCGACACAGACAGAGCCGCAGCATGACCGTGAAGTCGGGTGAAGTTCACCCGAGTTCATTCTGACAGTGCGGCTCTGTCTGTGTCTGCTGTCATCTGCCATTCAGCTCTGCTACATGGCTGTCTGTGTCTGCTGTCATCTGCCATTCAGCTCTGCTACTGGCTGTCTGTGTCTGCTGTCATCTGCCATTCAGCTCTGCTACATGGCTGTCTGTGTCTACTGTCATCTGCCATTCAGCTCTGCTACATGGCTGTCTGTGTCTGCTGTCATCTGCCATTCAGCTCTGCTACATGGCTGTCTGTGTCTGCTGTTATCTGCCATTCAGCTCTGCTACATGGCTGTCTGTGTCTGCTGTCATCTGCCATTCAGCTCTGCTACATGGCTGTCTGTGTCTGCTGTTATCTGCCATTCAGCTCTGCTACATGGCTGTCTGTGGCTGCTGTCATCTGCCATTCAGCTCTGCTACATGGCTGTCTGTGTCTACTGTCATCTGCCATTCAGCTCTGCTACATGGCTGTCTGTGTCTACTGTCATCTGCCATTCAGCTCTGCTACATGGCTGTCTGTGTCTACTGTCATCTGCCATTCAGCTCTGCTACATGGCTGTCTGTGTCTACTGTCATCTGCCATTCAGCTCTGCTACATGGCTGTCTGTGGCTGCTGTCAGCGGCCATTCAGCTCTGCTACATGGCTGTCTGTGTCTGATGTCATCTGCTATTCAGCTCTGCTACATGGCTGTCTGTGTCTGCTGTCATCTGCCATTCAGCTCTGCTACATGGCTGTCTGTGTCTGCTGTCATCTGCCATTCAGCTCTGCTACATGGCTGTCTGTGTCTGCTGTTATCTGCCATTCAGCTCTGCTACATGGCTGTCTGTGTCTGCTGTTATCTGCCATTCAGCTCTGCTACATGGCTGTCTGTGGCTGCTGTCATCTGCCATTCAGCTCTGCTACATGGCTGTCTGTGTCTACTGTCATCTGCCATTCAGCTCTGCTACATGGCTGTCTGTGTCTGCTGTCATCTGCCATTCAGCTGTGCTACATGGCTGTCTGTGTCTGCTGTCATCTGCCATTCAGCTCTGCTACATGGCTGTCTGTGTCTGCTGTTATCTGCCATTCAGCTCTGCTACATGGCTGTCTGTGTCTGCTGTCATCTGCCATTCAGCTCTGCTACATGGCTCTGTGTCTGCTGTCATCTGCCATTCAGCTCTGCTACATGGCTGTCTGTGTCTGCTGTCATCTGCCATTCAGCTGTGCTACATGGCTGTCTGTGTCTGCTGTCATCTGCCATTCAGCTCTGCTACATGGCTGTCTGTGTCTGCTGTCATCTGCCATTCAGCTCTGCTACATGGCTGTCTGTGTCTGCTGTCATCTGCCATTCAGCTCTGCTACATGGCTGTCTGTGTCTGCTGTTATCTGCCATTCAGCTCTGCTACATGGCTGTCTGTGGCTGCTGTCAGCGGCCATTCAGCTCTGCTACATGGCTCTGTGTCTGCTGTCATCTGCCATTCAGCTGTGCTACATGGCTGTCTGTGTCTGCTGTCAGCGGCCATTCAGCTCTGCTACACGGCTGTCTGTGTCTGCTGTCATCTGCCATTCAGCTCTGCTACATGGCTGTCTGTGTCTGCTGTCATCTGCCATTCAGCTCTGCTACATGGCTGTCTGTGTCTGATGTCAGCGGCCATTCAGCTCTGCTACATGGCTGTCTGTGTCTGATGTCAGCGGCCATTCAGCTCTGCTACATGGCTGTCTGTGTCTGCTGTCAGCGGCCATTCAGCTCTGCTACATGGCTGTCTGTGTCTGCTGTCAGCGGCCATTCAGCTCTGCTACATGGCTGTCTGTGTCTGCTGTCAGCGGCCATTCAGCTCTGCTACATGGCTGTCTGTGTCTGATGTCAGTGGCCATTCAGCTCTGCTACATGGCTGTCTGTGTCTGATGTCAGCGGCCATTCAGCTCTGCTACATGGCTGTCTGTGTCTGCTGTCAGCGGCCATTCAGCTCTGCTACATGGCTGTCTGTGTCTGCTGTCAGCGGCCATGTAGCAGAGCTGAATGGCAGATGACATAGTAAAAACGCATCCCTACACATTACACACGCTTGGCAAGTCAATAAATAAAAAAAAAAAAAAAAAAAAAGGTGCCCAATGCATACGTCACAGAACACATGATCTAAAGGATTGCACACAAAATTGATCAATTTAACATAGACTACTAACGCACGTGTGACAGCAAATGAACGACCTACGTGCAATCTCATAAGATCCCGTATGCAACCGGGGCGTGTCACATCGCAAATGCGATTGTACAACTAATTGCAACGTGTAAAGCAGACTTTACATATAGCTATTGGATTTTTCAAGTCAGTATTCACACAGCAGTTTCTGCTATTCCATGTATTCCCCTTACATAGTCACTGATGTGCATACCTTCTCTCCCCATAGTGATGTTTTTTAGGTTTTTGCACCCAGTTCAGACTTAGAATGGTGTTCCAAACGTTATTCCTTAAAGGTCAGGAGACTGACTAGGCCACTGCAACACCTTGATTTTTTCCCTCTTGAACCAGGCCTTGGTTTTCTTGGCTGTGTGCTTTGGGTCGTTGTCTTGTTGGAAGATGAAATGACGACCCATCTTAAGATCCTTGATGGAGGAGCGGAGGTTCTTGGCCAAAATCTCCAGGTAGGCCGTGCTATCCATCTTCCCATGGATGCGGACCAGATGGCCAGGCCCCTTGGCTGAGAAACAGCCCCACAGCATGATGCTGCCACCACCATGCTTGACTGTAGGGATGGTATTCTTGGGGTCGTATGCAGTGCCATCCAGTCTGCAAACGTCACGTGTGTGGTTGGCACCAAAGATCTCGATCTTGGTCTCATCAGATCAGAGAACCTTGAACCAGTCTGTCTCAGAGTCCTCCAAGTGATCATGAGCAAACTGTAGACGAGCCTTGACATGACGCTTTGAAAGTAAAGGTACCTTACGGGCTCGTCTGGAACGGAGACCATTGCGGTGGAGTACGTTACTTATGGTATTGACTGAAACCAATGTCCCCACTGCCATGAGATCTTCCCGGAGCTCCTTCCTTGTTGTCCTTGGGTTAGCCTTGACTCTTCGGACAAGCCTGTCCTCAGCACGGGTGGAAACTTTCAAAGGCTGTCCAGGCCGTGGAAGGCTAACAGTAGTTCCATAAGCCATAACAGTGGAGACAGGTAGGCCCAACTCCTTGGAAAGGGTTTTGTACCCCTTGCCAGCCTTGTGACCCTCCACGATCTTGTCTCTGATGGCCTTGGAATGCTCCTTTGTCTTTCCCATGTTGACCATGTATGAGTGCTGTTCACAAGTTTGGGGAGGGTCTTAATTAGTCAGAAAAGGCTGGAAAAAGAGATAATTAATCCAAACATGTGAAGCTCATTGTTCTTTGTGCCTGAAATACTTCTTAATACTTTAGGGGAACCAAACAGAATTCTGGTGGATTGAGGGGTTGAATAATAAATGACCTCTGAATAAACTTTTCACAATTTAAAAAAATAAATAAAAAAGAAATAACATTCTTTTTTGCTGCATTTCACACTTCCAGGCTGATCTACAGTCCAAATGTCACAATGCCAAGTTATTCCGAATGTGTAACCTGCTAAATCTGCAGGGGGTTGAATACTACTTGTAGGCACTGTAACTACTATAATACTGCCCCTATGTACAAGAATATAACTACTATAATACTGCTCCCTATGTACAAGAATATAACTACTATAATACTGCCCCCTATGTACAAGAATATAACTACTATAATACTGCCCCTATGTACAAGAATATAACTACTATAATACTGCCCCTATGTACAAGAATATAACTACTATAATACTGCCCCTATATACAAGAATATAACTACTATAATACTGCTCCCTATGTACAAGAATATAACTACTATAATACTGCCCCCTATATACAAGAATATAACTACTATAATACTGCCCCTATATACAAGAATATATCTACTATAATACTGCCCCTATATACAAGAATATAACTACTATAATACTGCTCCCTATGTACAAGAATATAACTACTATAATACTGCCCCCTATATACAAGAATATAACTACTATAATACTGCCCCTATATACAAGAATATAACTACTATAATACTGCCCCTATATACAAGAATATAACTACTATAATACTGTCCCCTATGTACAAGAATATAACTACTATAATAATGCCCCTATGTACAAGAATATAACTACTATAATACTGCCCCTATATACAAGAATATAACTACTATAATACTGCCCCCTATGTACAAGAATATAACTACTATAATACTGCCCCTATGTACAAGAATATAACTACTATAATACTGCCCCTATGTACAAGAATATAACTACTATAATACTGCCCCTATGTACAAGAATATAACTACTATAATACTGCCCCCTATGTACAAGAATATAACTACTATAATACTGCCCCTATGTACAAGAATATAACTACTATAATACTGCCCCTATATACAAGAATAGAACTACTATAATACTGCTCCTATGTACAAGAATATAACTACTATAATACTGCTCCTATATACAAGAATATAACTACTATAATACTGCTCCCTATGTACAAGAATATAACTACTATAATACTGCTCCTATATACAAGAATATAACTACTATAATACTGCCCCTATATACAAGAATATAACTACTATAATACTGCCCCTATGTACAGGAATATAACTACTATAATACTGCCCCTATATACAAGAATATAACTGCTATAATACTGCCCCTATATACAGGAATATAACTACTATAATACTGCCCCTATATACAGGAATATAACTACTATAATACTGCTCCTATGTACAAGAATATAACTACTATAATACTGCCCCTATATACAAGAATATAACTACTATAATACTGCTCCTATGTACAAGAATATAACTACTATAATACTGCCCCTATATACAAGAATATAACTACTATAATACTGCCCCTATATACAAGAATATAACTACTATAATACTGCCCCTATATACAAGAATATAACTACTATAATACTGCCCCTATATACAAGAATATAACTACTATAATACTGCTCCTATGTACAAGAATATAACTACTATAATACTGCCCCTATGTACAAGAATATAACTACTATAATACTGCCCCTATATACAGGAATATAACTACTATAATACTGCTCCTATGTACAAGAATATAACTACTATAATACTGCCCCTATGTACAAGAATATAACTGCTATAATACTGCCCCTATGTACAAGAATATAACTACTATAATACTGCTCCTATATACAGGAATATAACTACTATAATACTGCTCCCCATGTACAAGAATATAACTACTACAATACTGCCCCTATTACAGGAAAGGTCCGCGTAGCAGGAAGAAATCTGGCGGTGGCAGCAGTTGGAGAACGTTCTTCGCTATAGGCAAAAATTCATCACAACAGAAGAAGTCTCGATCTGGGGGTCTCCGGGAGCCAGCGGCTCACCAGAGAGGTGATCTGTAACCTTCTCTCTTTTACTATTGTGTTTCTTGCTGACTGTTTCCCTTATTCTCTCTTATTATTGTGTTTCTTGCTGACTGTTTCCCTTATTCTCTCTTATTATTGTGTTTCCTGCTGACTGTTTCCTTACTTTTCCTTCTTTTATTATTATGTTTCTTGCTGACTGTTTCCTTACTTTTCCTTCTTTTACTATTATGTTTCTTGCTGACTGTTTCCTTACTTTTCTCTCTTTTATTGTTGTGTTTCTTGCTGACTGTTTCCTTTTCTCTCTCTTATTATTGTTTTTCTTGCTGACTGTTTCCTTTTCTCTCTCTTATTATTGTTTTTCTTGCTGACTGTTTCCTTTTCTCTCTCTTATTATAGTTTCTTGCTGACTGTTTCCTTTTCTCTCTCTTATTATTGTTTCTTGCTGACTGTTTCCTTACTTTTCTCTCTCTTATTATTGTGTTTCTTGCTGACTGTTTCCTTACTTTTCTCTCTCTTATTATTGTTTTTCTTGCTGACTGTTTCCTTTTCTCTCTCTTATTATTGTTTCTTGCTGACTGTTTCCTTTTCTCTCTTATTATTGTGTTTCTTGCTGACTGTTTCCTTTTCTCTCTCTTATTATTGTTTTTCCTGCTGACTGTTTCCTTACATTTCTCTCTTTTTATTATTGTCTTTCTTGCTGACTGTTTCCTTACTTTTCTCTCTTTTTATTATTGTCTTTCTTGCTGACTGTTTCCTTACTTTTCTCACTTTTACTATTCTTTCTTGCTGACTGTTTCCTTACTTTTACTATTCTTTCTTGCTGACTGTTTCCTTACTTTTCTCTCTTTTATTATTGTCTTTCTTGCTGACTGTTTCCTTACTTTTCTCTCTTTTATTATTGTCTTTCTTGCTGACTGTTTCCTTACTTTTCTCTCTTTATTATTGTGTTTCTTGCTGACTGTTTCCTTACTTTTCTCTCTTTTTATTATTGTGTATCTTGCTGACTGTTTCCTTTTCCCTCTTGTCGCTCCTTGCAGTATTGGAGACGGTGACGCTGCGTTCCGCTAAGAGCGAGGAGTCGTTGTGTTCTCACACCAGCGGCACCGGTAAATCTTACACCTTCACGCGTTCCGGAGTGGATACCGATCACCTTATTGGGGGGGTTGGGTCCTTCTCTATATTTCGGGTGGTTGCGCAGCGCACGCCTCTGCTTTCACGGACAGGGAGTAATGCCCAGGGTGTCCAGCAGGGGGAGCTCCTCACATGTCTAATTTACATGTGTGATGATTGGCGGTAAATTCGAGGGGTTGCGGGATGTTGATGGCGTCTTAGGATCCTCGAATTTATAAATTAGTGAATGTGACAACGACTCTCGTTCCATTCCAGGATTTCACCGGACCTCGCGCCTCCGTCGCCCGCGGTCAACAAGTGACGGCCTCACCACGCGGCTGCCTCATTGCCGCTCAGCAGAAAGCCTGGCCCAGTCGTCCCCTTCGCCCCCCGGGGTGCCGTCCCCTCCTCCTCCTCCGGCAGCGGGGGGGCGTCCGCAGTCGGCGTGGATCGAGGAGGACCTGGACCTGTCGCCCCCGCTCCCGGAGATGGACGGTCTTGGCTTTGACCCTCTATCTTTCCGTCTGTCCTTTTCTGACCATGAAGAAGTGAAGTCTCCTATGATAATCCGAGCAGAAGTGACCAGCCAAGGCCATTCCCTACCGCGCCGCCTGAGCCTGTCGCCCACCGGGGGCTGCTCCCCGTCCCCGTCACACAGCCCCCCGGAGCGCCTGGTCACGGACAAGGGGATCCAGGGCCCCCGGAGCTTGTCTCCTCCACCTCAGATGCTGAACCTTCTCCTCCAATCATGTCAGCTGCGTCTTGGCGAGTCCTGTCTGAAGGAGGTGAAGGCAATAGTAACGGGGGCTTCCAGCCAGGAAGACCCCCCAAAAGGTTAGTAGCCATGTCTGCCTGCTCATGCTGACAACCACCTTCAATCATACGGTGGTTGTCAGCATTGATTCTACCGGTGGTCCCCCATCATCCCCACATCACTTTTACCATCCGTGAGACCGCTGCAGCCAATCACTGAACACGTATGTTTTAACCCCTTTCTCACAGGAGTGACGCTCTCTCCACAGCAATCCGCTCCCCCTCCACCCATGTCTGTGATGAGGCAGCTCCCCCCTCCGCCGCCGCCCAAAGATCCTGCTCGGGTTATGGCTTTGAAGTTGGCGGAGAGCGCCCAGCGAGCCCTCCAGTCTTCAATCTCCACCGGGACGGTCCCTGCAAAGGCATCTCAGAGACCGGCGGCGCCCCCGCACCCCGCCACCTCCGTGTTCAGACGGTCCCTGTCCATGGAGTGCAGTGAGAGCTCGGCGCCGAAGGAGGGTCCCCTGTACTCGGAGCTGCGGCCCTCCATTATCTGTCCAAATGAGAAGATTGTCACCCAGCATCGGCCACCGAGACCCCAGATGCACAGTACAATGGTGAGGGGCACAATGGGCATCCAAAATATCACTAACTGCTATATTGGTGCATACATTCACAGAAAAGTAGTGCAGGTCATCGTAGACCAGTATAGGGTGGCACTGGCCATCACAGACCAGTACAGGGTGGCACAGGCCATCACAGACCAGTGTAGGGGGGCACAGGTCATCATAGACCAGTACAGGGTGGCACAGACCATCACAGACCAGTACAGGGTGGCACAGGTCATCATAGACCAGTACAGGGTGGCACAGACCATCACAGACCAGTACAGGGTGGCACAGGCCATCACAGACCAGTGTAGGGTGGCACAGGCCATCACAGACCAGTGTAGGGTGGCACTGGCCAATACAGACCAGTATAGGGTGGCACAGGCCATCACAGACCAGTATAGGGTGGCACAGGCCATCACAGACCAGTATAGGGTGGCACAGGCAATCACAGACCAGTATAGGGTGGCACTGGCAAACACAGACCAGTATAGGGTGGCACTGGCCATCACAGACCAGTGTAGGGTGGCACTGGCCATCACAGACCAGTGTAGGGAGGCACAGGCCATCGCAGACCAGTGTAGGGTGGCACAGGCCATCGCAGACCAGTGTAGGGTGGCACTGGCCATCGCAGACCAGTGTAGGGGGGTACCGGCCATCATAGACCAGTACAGGGTGGCACAGGCCATCACAGACCAGTGTAGGGTGGCACTGGCCATCACAGACCAGTGTAGGGTGGCACTGGCCATCACAGACCAGTGTAGTGGGGTACCGGCCATCGCAGACCAGTGTAGGGTGGCACTGGCCATCACAGACCAGTGTAGGGTGGCACTGGCCATCACAGACCAGTGTAGGGGGGCACCGGCCATCACAGACCAGTGTAGGGTGGCACTGGCCATCGCAGACCAGTGTAGGGGGGTACCGGCCATCGCAGACCAGTGTAGGGTGGCACTGGCCATCACAGACCAGTGTAGGGTGGCACTGGCCAATACAGACCAGTGTAGGGTGGCACTGGCCATCACAGACCAGTGTAGGGGGGCACCGGCCATCACAGACCAGTGTAGGGTGGCACTGGCCATCGCAGACCAGTGTAGGGGGGTACCGGCCATCGCAGACCAGTGTAGGGTGGCACTGGCCATCACAGACCAGTGTAGGGGGGCACCGGCCATCACAGACCAGTGTAGGGTGGCACTGGCCATCGCAGACCAGTGTAGGGGGGTACCGGCCATCGCAGACCAGTGTAGGGTGGCACTGGCCATCACAGACCAGTGTAGGGTGGCACAGGTCATCCAGTATAGGGTGGCACAGGCCATCGCAGACCAGTGTAGGGGGGCACCGGCCATCATAGACCAGTATAGGGGGGCACTGGCCATCACAGACCAGTGTAGGGTGGCACTGGCCATCACAGACCAGTGTAGGGTGGCACCGGCCATCACAGACCAGTGTAGGGAGGCACCGGCCATCACAGACCAGTGTAGGGGGGCACCGGCCATCATAGACCAGTATAGGGGGGCACCGGCCATCACAGACCAGTGTAGGGTGGCACGGGTCATCATAGACCAGTGTAGGGAGGCACAGGCCATCATAGACCAGTATAGGGGGGTACAGGCCATCGCAGACCAGTAAATGGTGGCCAAAGACACTGCAGACCAGTATAGGGGGGCATCGGCCATGACAAACCAGTGTAGGGTGGCACAGGCCATCACAAACCAGTGTAGGGTGGCACAGGCCATCACAGACCAGTGTAGGGTGGCGCAGGCCATCATAAACCAGTGTAGGGTGGCACAGGCCATCACAGACCAGTGTAGGGTGGCGTAGGCCATCGCAGACCAGTGTAGAGTGGCGCAGGTCATCGTAGACCAGTGTAGGGTGGCGCAGGCCATCACAGACCAGTGTAGGGTGGCGTAGGCCATCGCAGACCAGTGTAGAGTGGCGCAGGTCATCGTAGACCAGTGTAGGGTGGCGCAGGCCATCGCAGACCAGTGTAGGGTGGTGTAGGCCATCGCAGACCAGTGTAGGGTGGTGTAGGCCATCGCAGACCAGTGTAGGGTGGTGTAGGCCATCGCAGACCAGTGTAGGGTGGCGCAGGTCATCGTAGACCAGTGTAGGGTGGTGCAGGCCATCGCAGACCAGTATAGGGTGACAGAGGTCATCCAGTATAGGGTGGCGTAGGCCATCGCAGACCAGTGTAGGGTGGTGTAGGCCATCGCAGACCATTGTAGGGTGGTGTAGGCCATCACAGACCAGTGTAGGGTGGCACTGGCCATCACAGTCCTGTGTAAGGTGACATAGGTCATTACAGACCAGTGTAGGGTGGCGTAGGCCATCGCAGACCAGTGTAGGGTGGCGTAGGCCATCGCAGACCAGTGTAGGGTGGCGTGGGCCATCGCAGACCAGTGTAAGGTGGTGTAGGCCATCGCAGACCAGTGTAGGGTTGCGCAGGCTATCGTAGACCAGTGTAGGGTGGCGCAGGCCATCGTAGACCAGTGTAGGGTGGCGCAGGCCATTGCAGACCAGTATAGGGTGACAGAGGTCATCCAGTATACGGTGGCACTGGCCATCACAGACCAGTGTAGGGTGGTGTAGGCCATCACAGACCAGTGTAGGGTGGCACTGGCCATCACAGACCAGTGTAGGGTGGCACAGGTCATTCAGTATAGGATGGCACAGGCCATCACAGACCAGTATAGGGTGGCACTGGCCATCACAGACCAGTGTAGGGTGGTGTAGGCCATCGCAGACCAGTGTAGGGTGGTGTAGGAAATCGCAGACCAGTGTAGGGTGGTGTAGGCCATCACAGACCAGTGTAGGGTGGCACAGGTCATTCAGTATAGGATGGCACAGGCCATCACAGACCAGTATAGGGTGGCACTGGCCATCGCAGACCAGTGTAGGGTGGCACTGGCCATCACAGACCAGTATAGGGTGGCACTGGCCATCACAGACCAGTATAGGGTGGCACAGGCCATCACAGACCAGTATAGGGTGGCACAGGCCATTCAGTGTAGGGTGGCACAGGCCAGTATAGGGTGGCACAGGTCATTCAGTATAGGGTGGCACAGGCCATCACACACCAGTATGTGACTGTAAAGCCCACTTGGTGTCAGTATATAAAGGCGTGGACTGTATATAGTCACACAGGTCATTATGGGCAGTACATGGCACTCCTGGTGGGCGCGGTGTACGGTGGTAGAGATCACCATGAGCCGTATTTGGCGGCACTCTCTTACCTTTTGTTCTTTGCGTCTTTCACAGGCACCAAGTTGCACTCCACTAGATCTCCGAAAAATGGCCCCCGCTGCCGGCCCTCCATCCCGCGCTCCTCGCCTGCATACGAGGTCCGGCAGCCTTCCGGCTCCTCCAAGCCTTTTCCCTCTGCGCACACGTCCTCCGCCATACAGATTCCCAGAGGAAGGACCTCGGATGCCTCCACACCGCGCCACTCCTCCTTGGCGAGAACCCGAGGGCCTGTATTATGAGATTTTGGGAGACCCTCCTCATATGGCACCGCTCAATGCTTCGTATGGATTAATCCAGGCACCTTGGCAATATATGGCGTCCCCACCATCGCACCCTCATTCTGGCCCCCCTCCTGGCTGGTTCGGGCGACCTCCCCCTCCATCGGAGCCCGAGCTTCTGAGTTACCAGCGCTGGGATCGGACGCCTCCGGCACACTTGCGCCCGTACGTTGTGGGGGGAAGCGTCCCGTACTCGTATATGGGGACCACAGAAGGCAGAGGTCAATCCATCACTTCACGACTTCCACAAGGGAGAAGGGAGGAACCGATTTATGTGAATCTTCCCCCAAAAGCAGATCCAGGGGGTCATTTTCAGGGTAACAGAGACCCCACAGATTCAAAACCAGACCTGCCACATAAACATCGTCCAGGACAGCCCCCGAATATCGCAAGGCATGAAAGCTTTGGAGACCCTCAACCTGCAAAACAACACAACCCCCAACCGCTAAGAAGGGAGGGGTCACTTAGCTTTTTCCGTCCACCTCCGCTTCCTCACACCGGCATGTGGGGGACACAGCCGAAATACCAAGAGGGTAGAGACCCTCCAGTTATCACCTATGAGAATCCTGGCGGAGGGGGCCAGAGAATGGGCTTTGTGGCTCCACACTGTATGATGCCAGAGGGAGGGACTCTGTATGGAAACCTGGAGCAGAGAGGACCCCCGCACAGGTCGGCCACCCCCACAGGATTCATGGGGTCGCCCTGGACGGTTCACACAGAGGGGCAAACGCGGAGTTACTGCTGAGAGGGGGAACTTAAACCATCATCTCGTAGTTTTGATAGTTGGTCTCTTCCAAGCCCCGCCCACGAGGAGCCAAAAACCAAACAGCAAATCACCTGTGCCGGATCCACGCCCACGAGGAGCCAGGAACCAAACAGCAGATCACCTATGCCGGATCCACGCCCACGAGGAGCCAGGAACCAAACAGCAGATCACCTGTGCCGGATCCACGCCCACGAGGAGCCAGGAACCAAACAGCAGATCACCTGTGCCGGATCCACGCCCACGAGGAGCCAAAAACCAAACAGATCACCTGTGCCGGATCCACGCCCACGAGGAGCCAGGAACCAAACAGCAGATCACCTGTGCCGGATCCACGCCCACGAGGAGCCAGGAACCATACAGCAGATCACCTGTGCCGGATCTCGTAACCTGTTGTGTTTAGTGATCTTGTGTGGGGATGTGGGAACAATTTCACCTCAATTCCCCCCCCCCCTAAAAAAAAGAATATTTATTCCTTCCACCCACAATAACACTTAGTGTACATAGGTCACAAAACAATGTTTTCTGTGGGTTGCACTGCCATGCAGGGGTTAATGATAATTGATGACCGATCCCAGCGGACAGACCCCCTACAATTATTCATGTCAGTGTCCGCTCCGGGATTGGCAGGAAGTCGCTCTAAAAGCAAATTAAAACTTGGATTACGCCCAGTATGAAATCACGGTCACGGCCGCGCTGATGTATCCCATTCTGCGGTAATTTCACTCGCTGTAACCGTCGGCCGTGTTCTCTCCCCTCTGCCGGGCAGGGGGCTGTGCTGACGTCATCGCGCTCCTGTGATGATGTCATCGGATAGACTAAAGTTTAACCCTCACACCTTCTGCCACTTTTTCTTCCCGTCTTCTGTTTATTGGCTCGTGCCTTAAATTCCCACTAGAAATATAGAAATTAAAAAAAAGAAAATCCAGTTAAAATTTTTATTTTTAACAAAGAGAGCAGGATGGCAGAATATTTTTTATTTTTTTTCATTAATATTTTTATTTATTTATTTTTTTTTTTCATTTTCCTAATTTACTGACCATTATTTTTGTTTATTAAAAAAAGAAAAAAAAATAATTTTCAAATGGTTCCGAAATTGGAAAAAAAACCTGTACTCTTACTAGAAAACCCACTCGAGGTGGAAGCTGAGAGCGCTGTTCTCACCGAGTCTTTTCCTTGAGTTTTTAAATGGAAACTGAGTAGAAACTCCCACGTTTTTGCTCTAAAAGCTCCAAATTAAAAAAAACAAACAAACCCTCCGGTACAAATTAATGACTTCGGGCGCATCAGTCTTTTTATATATATATATATATATATATATATATATATATATATATTATAAAAATCCTTATCCATTTGAGGCTAATTTTAATTAATTAATTTTAAAAAATATCAATCATTTTTCCAGCACTAAAAACTTACAATCTATTTTAACAAAAAACATTTTATTAAAAATTTAGACCCCAATTCATCATTTTATTTTTGAGGGGAGGGGATTTTTATTTTGCCTTATCGTTGCCATTAATATTATGTATTTTTTTTTTATTACTTTTTATTTTCCTTTTTTTTAAAAAAAAAAAGGTCCACAAAAGGAAACTTTTTTAAAAATATATATTTATTTTTTTTTAACTTCACCTTCTGGACCTTTTTTAATGCAAAGTAAAAGTAATTTTATATACTGAGATTATATATATATATATATATATATATATATATATATATATATATATATATATATATATATTATATCTCTCTCTATATTATATTATATATATATATATATATAAAATATAATATAGGGAGAGATATAATATATATATATATATATATATATATATATATTTATATATATATATATATATATATATATATATCATCATTTATTATACCTCTCTCTCTAATATATATATATATATATATATATAATACAGTTAGGTCCAGAAATCTTTGGACAGTGGCACAATTTTGGCGAGTTGGGCTCTGCATGCCACCACATTGGATTTGAAATGAAACCTCTACAACAGAATTCAAGTGCAGATTGTAACGTTTAATTTGAAGGTTTGAACAAAAATATCTGATAGAAATTGTAGGAATTGTCACATTTCTTTACAAACACTCCACATTTTAGGAGGTCAAAAGTAATTGGACAAATAAACCAAACCCAAACAAAATGTTTTTATTTTCAATATTTTGTTGCGAATCCTTTGGAGGCAATCACTGCCTTAAGTCTGGAACCCATGGACATCACCAAACGCTGGGTTTCCTCCTTCTTAATGCTTTGCCAGGCCTTTACAGCCGCAGCCTTCAGGTCTTGCTTGTTTGTGGGTCTTTCCGTCTTAAGTCTGGATTTGAGCAAGTGAAATGCATGCTCAATTGGGTTAAGATCTGGTGATTGACTTGGCCATTGCAGAATGTTCCACTTTTTTGCACTCATGAACTCCTGGGTAGCTTTGGCTGTATGCTTGGGGTCATTGTCCATCTGTACTATGAAGCGCCGTCCGATCAACTTTGCGGCATTTGGCTGAATCTGGGCTGAAAGTATATCCAGGTACACTTCAGAATTCATCCGGCTACTCTTGTCTGCTGTTATGTCATCAATAAACACAAGTGACCCAGTGCCATTGAAAGCCATGCATGCCCATGCCATCACGTTGCCTCCACCATGTTTTACAGAGGATGTGGTGTGCCTTGGATCATGTGCCATTCCCTTTCTTCTCCAGTCTTTTTTCTTCCCATCATTCTGGTACAGGTTGATCTTGGTCTCATTTGTCCATAGAATACTTTTCCAGAACTGAGCCGGCTTCATGAGGTGTTTTTCAGCAAATGTAACTCTGGCCTGTCTATTTTTGGAATTGATGAATGGTTTGCATCTAGATGTGAACCCTTTGTATTTACTTTCATGGAGTCTTCTCTTTACTGGTGACTTAGAGACAGATACACCTACTTCACTGAGAGTGTTCTGGACTTCAGTTGATGTTGTGAACGGGTTCTTCTTCACCAAAGAAAGTATGCGGCGATCATCCACCACTGTTGTCATCCGTGGACGCCCAGGCCTTTTTGAGTTCCCAAGCTCACCAGTCAATTCCTTTTTTCTCAGAATGTACCCGACTGTTGATTTTGCTACTCCAAGCATGTCTGCTATCTCTCTGATGGATTTTTTCTTTATTTTCAGCCTCAGGATGTTCTGCTTCACCTCAGTTGAGAGTTCCTTAGACCGCATGTTGTCTGGTCACAGCAACAGCTTCCAAATGCAAAACCACACACCTGTAATCAACCCCAGACCTTTTAACTACTTCATTGATTACAGGTTAACGAGGGAGACGCCTTCAGAGTTAATTGCAGCCCTTAGAGTCCCTTGTCCAATTACTTTTGGTCCCTTGAAAAAGAGGAGGCTATGCATTACAGAGCTATGATTCCTAAACCCTTTCTCCGATTTGGATGTGAAAACTCTCATATTGCAGCTGGGAGTGTGCACTTTCAGCCCATATTATATATAGAATTGTATTTCTGAACATGTTTTTGTAAACATCTAAAATAACAAAACTTGTGTCACTGTCCAAATATTTCTGGACCTAACTGTATATATATATAGAGAGAGAGAGGTATAATAAATATATATATAGATTATATATACATATACATATATATATATATATATATATATATATATATATATATACAATATATATATATATATATATATATATTTTTATATCTCTCTCTCTATCTATCTATATATATATATATATATATACATATAGATATATATATATATATATTTTTATATCTCTCTCTCTATCTATCTATATATATATATATATATATATACATATAGATATATATAAATTTATATATATATATTTATTATATCTCTCTCTTTATATATATATATATATATATATATATATATATATAATCAGTATATAAAATTACTTTTACTTTGCATTAAAAAAGGTCCAGAAGGAGAAATAAAGTGGGAAAAAAATAAAATGAAATTTTCCTGTTCTGGACTTTTTTTTAAAGCAAAGTAAATAATTGAATAAGTAAATTTTATTTTTATAATAAAAAAAGGTCCAGAACAGGAAAATTAAAAAAATCCACTTTATTTCCCCTTCTGAACCTTTTTTAATGCAAAGTTTTAAAAATAAAAAATATAATTATATATTTATTTTTACTTTGCATTAAAAAAGGTCCAGAAGAGGAAAATTAATATTTTTTTATTTTTTACTCTGTCCCCTTCTGAACCTTTTCAAATGCAAAGTAAAAAATTATATTATGTTAAAAAAATATATACATTTTATTTATATAATATATTATATATACATTATATATATATATATATATATATATATATATATAATTATACAGGCACTTTTTAGTTTGCATTAAAAAAGGTCTGGAAGAAGAATTAAATGTTCGCTTTTTTTAAATTTTCATTTTCTGGACCTCTTTTGTAAAGCTATCGTCGACTGGTCCTTTAAAAAGTTGCAAGAGTAAAATTAGGCAGGTTTTGTACTCGTGGTCACATACTGGAGTTCACTTGTGTCGAATTTTACAACTTTTCAAAAATTTGCAGATGATAAATTTGCAGAACTAAAAAATGTTGAGAAAATAAAAAAAAAAATGAACTAATAAGGCGTAGTCTTAATGTTTGCACTACGCGGTGACCTTGCCCATGACGGCCTTCGTATGACCGACGTTTACTCGGTGCTGTCGTTATTTGCCTCGCGGCGTTATGGAAGTGAACGGGGTCACAATGTGACAACTAAATGGTTGTGACAAGAAAGACACAGAAAATCCAACCCGCTGATTTGCTTGTCGTGATGGCTTAGGTGTCTCATCAGGACCCCGTTCACTTCCATGGTGAGGCCGTGTAGCAGCTGAGCAGAGCGGACCTCAGTCGCCGTGTGGCTCCAGCCTAAAAGTTGCCATTAGAACCATTAATAAAAATGCCCAAAAACAATGATGATTCGGGGTCTTGGGGTTTTTTAAACTGAGCTTTTTTTTAATCCATCAAAAATATCTAAAATTTTATTTTGAAAAAATTGCATTGTTGACCTTTGTGACCCCCCCCCCCCCCCCGTTCCCAGATATCCAGCGCCTCACCTTGTGCAGCCATGAAGTTGCGCTTTGCTTTTGCACCGAGGCTTTGTGTTTTTGGCTGGCGGTGCGCTGCGTGGAATTGATCCGCGTCGGCTGCGGATTGTGTTTGTCTCGCTGAACGTTAATGCAGAGCGAATAGTCATCCACTTAGGAGGCTGGTAATGAAGATAATGACCATTACCCTCATGGAAAACCTCATTATGTGCAGAGTGCTCCGCTAAAAGGGCCCCGGCTTCTCCCGGAAGGCACCGCCACGCTCTGCTTCAATCATTTCTGCAGACTTTTTATGGGGCGTGAAAACTTTGCAAAGTGTTCGGCTTCATGCAAGGTGCGTAGTGCCGCCATAATGTGCGAAGGGGAAAATACCTCCAATGAAAAAAGTAATTGTGTGCCGCCATATAAACTACACCGTGCGCACACACAGCGTTTCTCATGGGGATTTTTTTTTGTCTCCAGTACGTCCAGAGTGCATTTTTTATTTTTTTTATGAAGATGATCATGTTATGATCTGGGCCACTAGGGGCGCCATTAGCTTGCATCCAAGAACAAATGGTTGTAAGCTGTAAGAGAAGCGCACAAGCCGTCCTCCAAAAAAGCCCCAAAACAAAATATTTAAAAAATAAATATTCTTTTTTTTATTTATTAATACATTAACATTTAAAAAAAAAAAACAAAAAAACATATATACACATAGAAAAAATATATATATATATATTTTTTTTTTTCTATGTATGTTTTTTTTTTTTTTAATATATATATATATATATATATATATATATATATATATATATGTATGTGTGTGTGTATAAATATATATATATATATATATATATATATATACATATATATACCGTGTGTGTGTGTATATATATATATATATATATATATATATATATATATATATATAGTATATTATATTAATATATTATATTAATATAATATTATATTAATATATATATATTAGTGTGTGTGTGTGTGTGTAATATATATATATATATATGTGTGTATATATATATATATATATATATATATATATATATATATATAATTTTTTTTTTGTTTTTTATTTTTTTTTTATTAATATTTTTAAATGTTAATGTTTTTATGAATAAAATAAAATGATTTTTTTTTAAATGATGTTTTTATCATCTGGGCCATGGTTTAAAACTGTAAGAGAAGTGCACAAGCAGTCCTAAAAAAAACTATATATTTAAATTTTTTTAACCTCAAACTAAATGTTTTAAAAAAAAAAAAATTGTTTTTCTTTTAAAGATGCTTTAATGACCTGGGCTACTAGGGGCGCCATTAAATCAAGCTTGCATCCAAGACTAAATGGTTTAAAGTTCTAAGAGAAGTGCTAGAGCCGTCCTCAAAAAAAAAATAAATTTATATATTTTATTATTTTTATTTTTTTTTAAAGATGTTAATATTTTAATGATCTTGGCCACTAGGGGCGCCACTCCATCACTCCCTTCCATTAACGTAGGCCTGCATCCAACACCACATAGTTTAAAGCTCCAAGAGAAGTGCACAAGCCATTCTCAAACAAAAAAAAAGAAAAAAAGCCCCAAAAAAAAAAAATATATATATATATGTTTCCCCTTCTTTTCTTTTTTTCTTTCATGCCGCCTTTTTGCAGTGATTACCGCTTCTCTCGGTGTAAATACATTTCATGTAATTGCTTCTTCTGGCAGCGGAACGGCGTTTTCTCGGCTAATGAGGGAGAGGTGACTGGCGGATACTGTGAGCCGCGATTAATGGTCTATGTAATAACGAGGGAGGAGAGCGCCGAGCCCGGAGAACGAGCCGCAGCCCGACAACACAGATTTTGGCACTTTAGTTTTCTTTTTGTTGTTTGTATTTAATTTTTTTATTTATTTTTTTGTTGATACTAATGTTATTTTTTGGATGATTATTTTTTGAATTTTTCTTCCTCTGTGGCTCTAAAGTTTTAATTTTGTTTTCCGACCCTGAAATTTTAGCCTCCAATCTCCTAATGTAATATTTAAAAATTCTAAATTTTTATTTTATTAATTTCTTTTAAATTTTATTTTATAAATTTTTTTTTTCTTTTGTATTTGACCACATTGCAGTTTCACTTGCTGTAAAGGTTCTTGGTGATTTGTTTTATTTATTTGCAATGACCTCTGGGGTCTGAAACCCATGACTGTGTGTAATTTATATGTAA
Source organism: Anomaloglossus baeobatrachus (assembly GCF_048569485.1). Lineage (NCBI taxonomy): Eukaryota > Metazoa > Chordata > Amphibia > Anura > Aromobatidae > Anomaloglossus > Anomaloglossus baeobatrachus. The sequence goes on from NC_134363.1 coordinate 9,501,364, forward strand.
ATAAGCTTGTGATAGGCTGTAACTGAAGCCCCGCCCCTGAGGAAACACCATGTGATTAAAGCCCTTCCTCCGAGGAGACGCCACAATTCAACAAAGCCTGAAAATGAGATCGCAGAGCTCTCGGTATCAGACCCTTGTGCCTCTCGCCTCTGCTCACATACGTGGAACGTTATTAACCCCTGCTCTGCCAGGGAATATAAATATGGGTGTCTCCAGTTGTTTCTGATCCCATTTAACCACGGTGAGGTTTGGTATGCAGCCGAATGATAAATCGCCATATTGGTTAGGTAGCCGACCCTTGGGCTATGCGGATCGGGCTCTCCCCGTGTCACCTGCACTGTATATTGTGTCTTATATGTATATAATATCCACTCATCGTGGGGGAGGGGATATTTATAATTCTTTCCAATTGGGGTGACTGCGGGGAATGATTAATACGCACTGTGGTGACACTCGTCCCTTGTATAATTGAATAAAACGTGTTCTGAAAACATTTTACGTCTCCTTTCTTTACTTTTGATACATAAAAAAAAGCAAAAAATGGTGAAATTAACCCCAAAAATGACACATTTGTTTCTTAGTTACATCGGTTTCCGGGAAAGTTGGGTGACCGGTGGTTGTCAATCAATTCTTCCGAACTATTAAACTATATGGTGCCCCCACAGACGGCTACACCACATGTATGGCAGGTAACGTCGCCGCGTGGCCCCCGCTTTACCCCCACTTTTCCATTTAGCGCCCCCAATGCATATAGAACGTCCGTTTTTTTCCGCCACCCGAAAGAGAAATCAATGAAGAAAAATGCCACGAACAGCCACCAAACCTCTGCCCCGATGAGCACTTAAGATGTTCTGCAGCAGCTGTAGAAGTGCACTGTATATTATAGGCCTTAGCTTCTGCGGAACGTCAGAGGGCTCCTCGTCTCGTCGGCTCCCGTGCAACCGCAATCCAGATAAAGGCACCGCTTGATACAATGTTTATAATTATACGTCCAATATTTAGCATGAAAAAAACCCCCATGATCGTCCCCTATTAACACTAGAAGTCCCAGAGAGGGGTCATTTAACATTTCTACCATTGGAACCCTATGGAGCTCGAAATTCCTGGGACTTCTAGTGTTAAAGGCCTGTGTGAAGGGTATATAACAAGCAGACGTGTCATTGCAGGAGGGGATCTGATGGGGGTTGTCATCACTCAGCCCCTCCTCCCAGCACTTGTATGCGGCCCCATAGCTGATACCTGTGGCCCCCACCCCCCGTACCTGGAGAGTTTCACTGCTCTTGTCCCCGGCACTCCCGGAATGTCGCCCGGCATCATTCTGACTCCAAATGTTACATATTCCACACGTATCACAACATTCCAAACTTGCACAACCTTACAGGCAATAATATACATACATATATATATATACACATATATATATACATATATATATATATATATATATATATATATATATATACATACATATATATATATATATATATATACATACATATATATATATATACATATATATATATATATATATACATATATATATATATACATATATATATATATATATATATATATATACATATATATATATATATATATATATATATATATATATATATATATATATATATATATATATATATATATATATATATATATATACATACATATATATATATATATATATATATATATATATATACATATATATATATATATACACATACATATATATATATATGTATATATATATATATATATATATGTATATAAAAATAATAGAAAATATATATATATATATATATATATATATATAATATACATATATAATATAAAATATATATATATATAATATATGTATATATATTAAATATAAATATATATATATATTTATACATACAGTACAGACCAAAAGTTTGGACACACCTTCTCATTCAAAGAGTTAACTTTATACAGCCTCTCTGAAATCATGGTAAGGGATCTTATTCCCAGTAGATATGCGGAGTTTGAGAACCAACAGAGCTGGTCTTTCTGCTTTCCAGGCCGGGAACTGGTCACATAGAAGCGGGTGATGGGGCGAGACCGGGGCTGTACTGTGGACTCAGCCATCATCATCATCATCATCACTGAGTGATACAATGTATCAAACATCTGCCACTATGTAATATAATAATATTTATTCATTTATATAGCACTATTAATTCCACAGCGCTTTACATACATTGGCAACTCTGTCCCCATTGGGGCTCACAATCTAGAGTCCCTATCTGTATGTCTTTGGAGTGTGGGAGGAAACCGGAGAACCCGGAGGAAATCCACGCAAACACGGGGAGAACATACACACTCCTTGCAGATGGTGTCCTTGGTGGGATTTGAACCCAGGACCCAGTGCCCCCCGGTGAGTGGGACCCCCATGGAGAATCCTTTCCAGGCCATGGACTAGTCACATACAAGGGAGTGATGGGGCGAGACCGGTGCTCTACTATGGACTTGACCATCATCATCACTCACTGATACAATGTATCAAACGTCTGCTACTATATTGAACTCAAAAATGCCCCCAATGAGTGGGACCCCCAGGGCACTGCCCCCCAATTGAGTGGGACCCCCATGGAGAATCCTTTCCAGGCTGAGGACTGGTCACATACAAGGGGGTGATGGGGCGAGACCGGGGCTGTACTATGGTCTCGATCATCATCACTCACTGATACAATGTATTATACTCCGCAGTGCCCCCCGGTGAGTGGGACCCCCAAGGAGAACACTTTCCAGGCCATGGACTGGTCACATACAAGGGGGTGATGGGGCGAGACCGGGGCTGTACTATGGACTTGGCCATCATCATCACTCACTGATACAATGTATCAAACGTCTGCTACTATTTTGAACTCAAAAATGCCCCCAATGAGTGGGACCCCCAGGGCACTGCCCCCCAATTGAGTGGGACCCCCATGGAGAACACTTTCCAGGCTGAGGACTGGTCACATACAAGGGGGTGATGGGGCGAGACCGGTGCTGTACTATGGACTTGGCCATCATCATCATCACTCACTGATACAATGTATTAAACTCAGCGAGTGAGTGGGACCCCCAGGGAGAATCCTTTCCAGGACAGGGGGTGTACTATGGACTCGGCCATCATCATCATCATCACTCACTGATACAATGTATCACACACACTTGTGCTACAATATTGAATTAAGCAATGCCCCCCGGTGAATGGGACCCCCAGGGAGAATCCTTTCCAGGCTGGGGACTGGTCACATACAAGGGGGTGATGGGGCGAGACCGGTGCTGTACTATGGACTTGGCCATCATCACATCACTCACTGATACAATGTATTAAACTCAGCAGTGCCCCCCAGTGAATGGGATCCCCAGGGAGAATCCTTTCCAGGTTGGGTGGTCTCCGTTGATAGACTCCAGCTCTGATCTGCCCATGTGAAGTGGAGTGGGAGTGGGGGGGGGGGGGGTTATGCGTGGCTCTATGTCAGGTAGGATGCCCGACCACATTGCTGTCATTCCACAAGGTGCAGAATGCACAGATAACATGGCAGAATGTGTCCGACCGGTCGGGGGGGATTCCATTGATACAATGACAATAACGCAAGACGTTAACCCCTGCCTCGCCGGAGAGATAACCCACAACTCTAGAGAGGAGGCGCTGCCCACTCCCCGGAGACCAGATGGAAATGTATCAATAATCGGCTAAAATGACTATGCCGACAAGATGCTGGCGGACGCAGGGTTAATCGGGGCAGCCATGACATATTTTGATCACCATGAAGAAAAATATATAAAATGTGAGCGTTTATTTTGCACCCTCTAATTTTTTCAATCTATGAGATCCTCGGGGGCGGGATTTATCCTTCCTCGTGGGTAGCATTATTAAAGGAGGCGTCTAGTCTTAAGGAAACGACTTTTAAAGTCTCCATCGTATATTGGGGAATTAAAATATCCTTGTTTAATCTGAAAGACTCTTACGGCTCAGGATCTGTTACCAAAAATTATTTATAGGGGTGTAAAGAAGACACCAGTATTGTAAATGGTAGGTGGGGCCCAGCTGCCCCCTCCGCAGGTATCAGATACATTCGTTCTTCTGTCTCTACAGAAGAATATCTACACTGATACATTGTAACAAACGACAAAGCTGTAAGGTAATACATTCGACAAGGTTTCCATTCACTGAAAGCAATCAGGGCTCGTGATGAGGGTAATCGCCTCTGACTTCTCCTATATGGCTGCGATATTCTAGATCATCCAAAGCATTAACATCCCATCACCGACCCCACAACTAAAGAATTGATGGCGCAGAGTTTGTTACAATGTATCAGTTCTTTGTAACAGATGACGCAGCTGTTATATAAACACAATCAGGATGTTCCATTCACTGAAAGCAAGCAGAGATCTGAAACGGATCCACTTATAAAGATGTTTATTATAGTATTTTGCCCATTTACCAGATTGGAAAACTGCACATACATCAACTCCCCAACAGCCTAATAGTGGACAACTACCCCCATCATCCCCATGGACGTTCATGGGACATTTGGGAACATGGCTAATCAAACCTTGTGAGGCGTGATCCACAGGAGGGCATGGAACGAGGCATCAAGAAAATGGAGCTGGACACCAGTGCAATGCACGTCACCTGCAAATTAAAGGGTTATTCCCCAAAAATCAAGTTATTCATAGTATAGGTGGGCACTTTTTGGGGTTCCGTCGTAGTTTGGGGCTCTGCAGCCTCATCCTGAATGGAGCGGAGATGCGCATGCTCGGCCTTTGCTCCATTCATTGTCTATGGGACTAATTGAAATAGAGTACTGTACTCACAGTCCCATAGACAATAAATAGAACAGAGGCTGAGCAGGTGCCTATTCGCTATATTCATAGCATAGGTGGGCACTTTCTGCTTTCTAGGGGTCCGCCATAGTTTGGGGCTCTGCAGCCTCATCCAGAATGGAGCGGAGATGCACATGCTCGGCCTTTGCTCCATTTATTGTCTATGAGACTAATGGAAATTGAGTACTGTACTCACAGTCCCATAGACAATGAATGGAGCAGAGGCTGGGCAGGTGCCTATTCACTACAGTCATAGCATAAGTGGGCACTTTCTGCTTTCTGGGGGTCCACCTTAGTTTGGGGTTCTGCAGCCTCATCCAGACTAGAGCAGAGAGGCGCATGCTCGGCCTTTACTCAATTCATTGTCTATGGCACTGATGAAATTAAAGTTCTGTACTCTTCAGTCCCATAGACAATGAATGGAGCAGAGGCTGAGCAGGTGCCTATCCGCTATATTCATAGTATAGGTGGGCACTTTCTGCTTTCTGGGGGTCGGTTGTAGTTTTGGGTTGTGCAGCTTCATCCTGAATGGAGCGGACATGCGCATGCTCGGCCTTTGCTCCATTCATTGTCTATCTGACTAATGAAAATAAAGTTCTGTACTCTTCAGTCCCATAGACAATGAATGGAGCAGAGGCTGAGCAGGTGCCTATCCGCTATATTCATAGTATAGGTGGGCACTTTCTGCTTTCTGGGGGTCGGTTGTAGTTTTGGGTTGTGCAGCCTCATCCTGAATGGAGCGGACATGCGCATGCTCGGCCTTTGCTCCATTCATTGTCTATCTGACTAATGAAAATAAAGTACTGTACTCAGAGTCCCATAGACAATGACTGGAGCAAAGGCTAAGCAGGTGCCTATCGCTCTATCCATAGTATAGGTGGGCACTTTTTGGGGGGTCTGCTGCAGTTTGGGGTTCTGCAGCCTCACCCTGAATGGAGCAGAGCTGCACATGCTCAGCCTTTGCTCCATTCATTGTCTATGGCACTGATGAAATTAAAGTACTGTACTCCACAGTCTCATAGACAATGAATAAAACAGAGGCTGAACAGGTGCCTATTCGCTATAGTCATAGCATAGGTGGGCACTTTCTGCTTTCTCGGGGTCTGCCCTAGTTTAGGGTTCTGCAACCTCATCCTGAATGGAGTGGAGATGCACATGCTTACACTTTGCTCCATTCATTGTCTATGGGACTGAAGGAAATAGACATAGTCCTATTCCCATAGACAATGAATGGAGCAGAGGCTGAGCAGGTGCACCTCTGCTCTATTCACCCTGTTCTGGGGGTTCAGGAGCCCCAATGTAGGTCGGACACCCAAATAATTGCAAGTTGTCCCTTATCGATATAACCTGATTTTTGGGGCATAACCATTTAAAGGGGTATTCTGGATTTGCTCGCTTCAGGAGCAGGAGGGGACCTGGGCTATGACCCAATTTGCAAATATCGCAGATATCTGAATATGTGATGTCCCCGACCCAATTCGCCTCCCGATGTGGCATTGTGAGAAAACAGACCCAAACCATAGGTGAACAATGGCTCCCACTCCCCAAACTGGGACCACTGGAGCCACATCATTAACAATGAACATAAAGAAGTCCCACTCCCAAGAGGTTACCCACCAAAGGGCTGCAAAACTGGGACCACTGGAGCCACATCAATAACAATGACTGTAAAGAAGTAAGGGGGTCCGACCAGTCTGACCACCCTCAGTTCCCAAGGGATTGAATACTTTCGCAGGTCCCTCTCCATTCAGAATCAGTTTCATCCTCATCTAAAACTTGATTCTCAGAGTCTTTGTTCCCCATAAACCAGTTTGACTTCAAGTCCTTGGCGTAAACACCACTGACCCCAGCAATGGAGGAACCAGAGCAATGGTGGGGGAGGAACCAGTGCAATGGTGGGGGAGGAACCAGTGCAATGGTGGGGGAGGAACCAGTGCAATGGTGGGGGAGGAACCAGTGCAATGCTGGGGGAGGAATCAGTGCAATGCTGGGGGAGGGACCGCAGGTGCTGTCTCCACCTTCCAGTGTCTTCTGCACCCCTTAAGATAGGTCCTGAGATAACCACACCTCAGAAGTAAGTGCCTGAGCTCCACACACAGGACTCCAGAGCTCCAGCCATCCACCGAGGAGGAGTCCGCACCCTGACACTGCAGGTGAGCACAGGTGGAGCAATGCAGACCCCACAGAGGACTGCAGGCTGGGGTGGGGGGATTATACATATACTATGGCATTATTAGCAAAAACTAATATCTGAAGTGTATGGCACTGTATGGTGCCAGGATAGGAGACCACTCCATGCCTGAACAGTAAAGAATCCGGCTCTGAGGGTGCAGGGAGTTTAGCAATGTCTACTGAAACCTAAAGCACCTGCATCAGGGGTGGGCAGACAAATTGCACATGAGCCCAAGAGGTCAGGGGCCGCTATCCTCCTCCAAAGCAGGTGCAATTGTGCATTTTTATGAGCTTTTGGGCTGCAAAGGGCCCCTATACTGATCTGTCTGTGCCCCCCATCCTCAGAGCCGGATTCTTTACTTTGCTGCTAAGAAAAATGAATGTTGCTTCTTATGGAACTACAGCTCCCAATGGGATGAATTGTTGGTCGGGAACTTGATACTTTGTGTCTTGTAAATGCAGCACGTTCCAATTATAAGTGAATGATATTCAGTTTATACTGTGCACAAATGGTCCAGAAATCTCAGGAAAGTCTGCAAAATTACAGCGGGGTTTTTTTTTTTTTTTTTTTTGCATTCTCCATAAAAATATTTGAAGGCTTTTATTACTAAATATATATATTTAATTTTATATAATTTTTTTGATAAAGAAAAATACATTTATATTTGTTATATAAATATATTTAATTTTTATATATATATATATATATATATATATATATATATATATATATATATATATATATATATATATATCTTATTTTACACTGAGTGCATCTAATGTCTTCATATCGGAATTATGGGCTGTACACCTGTTAAGGTTTTACAATGTCAGGGGAAAAAAAAAATAAAACTATCCAGAAATAAATTTTAAACTTAAAAAGTCCAGTTGATAACCCTGGCTATTGCTGTGGCTGCTGGGATCACCTGACCACTATAACCTGCTGATGGCTCAGGTGATGGCCGCTCAGGTGCTCAGACTTGTTTCCATCTGATGGCTGGAAAGTAAGAAAAGAAAGTTCCTAGTGACTGACTAGAGGAGGTCTCGAAAACTTTTATGACCTTTTATACTGAATGTGTTGAGTATAAGCTTTTTTTTTTTTTTTTGGGGGGGGGGGTTTCTCGGCTGTTGCTTTGCTCATTTCTAAGTTGTAATTTTATTTTTGTATCTTTTTGCTGCTTTGTGTAATTATGGGTCTCGTATGGCAGGATGGGGCTGAAGCAATGGGGGGTCTGCAACAATCACTTGTTTACTTGTATGCTGCCAGTTAACACTTTGCTGCATTGTGATGAGGTGGTAGATGCTCCCTGCAGTCCTATGTAACATGCAATGGAATCTCAGTCAAGATTACATGGGTAATGTTCCTTGCAGTCCTATGTAACATACAGTGGTATCTCGGAGTACAGATAGGACTGCAGGGAACATCTACCATGCTATGTAACATGCAATGGAATCTCCTAGTACAGATAACATGGTAGATGTTCCCTGCAGTCCTATGTAACGTGCGGTGGAATCTCCTAGTACAGATAACATGGTAGATATTCCCTGCAGTCCTATCTGTACTCCGAGACACCACCGCATGTTACATAGCATGGTAGATGTTCCTTGCAGTCCTATGTAACATGCAATGGAATCTCAGTCAAGATTACATGGGTAATGTTCCTTGCAGTCCTATGTAACATGCAATGGTATCTCATAGTACAGATAACATAGTAATGTTTCCTGCAGTCTTATGTAATGTGCAGTAGAATCTCCTACTACAGATAACATGGTAGATATTCCCTGCAGTCCTATGTAACATGCGATGATATCTTAGTACAGATAACGTGGTAGTTGTTCCTTGCAGTCCTATGTAACGTGCAGTGGAATTTCCTAGTACAGAAAACATGGTAGATGTTCCCTGCAGACAGTCATCTATATTAGGAGATTCCATTGCATGTTACATAGGACTGCAAGGAACATCTACCAAACTATGTAACATGCAGTAGAATCTTAGTACAGATAACATGGTAGATGTTCTCTGCAGTCCTATGTAACGTGCAGTGGAATCTCCTAGTACATATAACAAGGTGGATGTTCTCTGCAGTCCTATGTAACGTGCAGTGGAATCTCCTAGTACATATAACAAGGTGGATGTTCTCTGCAGTCCTATGTAACGTGCAGTGGAATCTCCTAGTACATATAACATAGATGTTCCCTGCAGTCCTATGTAACGTGCAATGGAAACCCTTAGTACAGATAACATGATGTGCCCTGCAGTCCTATGTATCTCACAGACCGGGTTGTAATTGTAGGGGTTGCAATGGCACTCAGGCCCTGGATCGTTGGGGGTCCCAAAGGTCCTTTTTGGCCTATATGAAAATACCAATGCTATTAAAGTCTTGCAATAATTGGGGGCCCTTTTTGGAGCTTTTTGCATTGGGGCCCATGAGCTGGCCCAGATAATGTAGCCTATATCCCCCCCCCCCCCCAGCCCTATGTATACCTGCTGGTGACATCACTGTCGTCTGTACCCGGTGTCAAGACTTTCCCACTTTTAGGATCCCAAACATTCCAGAACACCAGAGAGGCGCTGCCACCCCCCCCTCCATCAGCTGCTGGGGGCTCCATGTTTTGGCTGCAGCGATGGTGACCCAAGGCGCTGGTGTTGGACCTGGTGAAGCTGGGGGACTGATTACTTTAAAATGTTTGTAGTCCACTTTGGGGGGGAGGAATATTATATTATATATATTTTTTTAAATAGCTCCGCTCTGCTACATCTGCACCTGTAGGGGCCACTTGCTGCCTCTATGTATCAGAATGTGCTGTATGAATCGTTCTGGCCGCACCCAGTCATTTTATTCTTGTGCAAATTGTAACATTTTAGGTCACGTTCACATCAAGTGACCCAGAGATGGTGAGAACATAAATCCGCACTGTCTGCAGCTGCTGCGGTTATTGCTACACTTTTATATAAACCGCAACATGTGTACAATAAACTAAATATCCATATAAAATAAATGTTTAATCTACAATATACCATATGTTGCAACAAGTAGCCTATCTATATACATTGACTGCAACTTTTGTAAAAAAAAAAAAAAAAAAATTCTGCCTGTTAACCCTATAGATTTTTTTGCATTTCAGTAGTAACCGCCCCACATCACTGCAGAAAGTGATACAACCCAATGTTGTGTAAACAAGCACTGTAGCAGTTTCTCTTCTGCACTGATACATTGTATTAATAGTCACATTCCACCAACTCAACGACTTCTAAGGCTGGGACAAGACACAAATATTCTCCCTCTGACAGCAAGCAGAGATCTTGAAGATAGTGTAGAATTGAAACAAAGTATCTGGAGTACCCTAGTGGTGGCTGCAGACAGAATCTTATCATGTTTCTCTGTATACAGGGAGCTCCCCCTAGTGGTGACTGCAGACAGGATCTTATCATGTATCTCTGTATACAGGGAGCTCCCCCTAGTGGTGGCTGCAGACAGGATCTTATCATGTATCTCTGTATACAGGGAGCTCCCTCTAGTGGTGACTGCAGACAGGATCTTATCATGTATCTCTGTATACAGAGAACTCCCCCTAGTGGTGACTGCAGACAGGATATTATCATGTATCTCTGTATACAGGGAGCTCCCCCTAGTGGTGACTGCAGACAGGATTTTATGTCTCTCTGTATACAGGGAGCTCCCCCTAGTGGTGGCTGCAGACAGGATCTTATCATGTCTCTCTGTATACAGGGAGCTCCCCCTAGTGGTGGCTGCAGACAGGATCTTATCATGTATCTCTGTATACAGGGAGCTCCCCCCAGTGGTGGCTGCAGATAGGATCTTATCATGTCTCTCTGTATACAGGGAGCTCCCCCTAGTGGTGGCTGCAGACAGGATCTTATCATGTATCTCTGTATACAGGGAGCTCCCCCTAGTGGTGGCTGCAGACAGGATATTATCATGTATCTCTGTATACAGAGAACTCCTCCTAGTGGTGGCTGCAGACAGGATATTATCATGTATCTCTGTATACAGGGAGCTCCCTCTAGTGGTGACTGCAGACAGGATGTTATCATGTATCTCTGTATACAGGGAGCTCCCTCTAGTGGTGACTGCAGACAGGACCTTATGTATCTTTGTATACAGGGAGCTCCCCCTAGTGGTGGCTGAAGACACATTGCATAATTATTACTTGCCCTTAACTTCTATCTGTAACCTGATTCAAAATTGGATCACTAACCAAAACATCATCCATTGCATGGAGTGTTTTTGGCAAAAGATAAGCTAATATAATTTCATCTAATACAGGTGACTTCCCAAGATGGCAGAAAAGGGCAGCGGTGGCCTTGTGGCAATCATCGTGTTTGGAAATGTCGTGATTATGGTGAGTTGTGACTAGTTAGGAGGCGAGCACAGTATGTATGTATGTCCAAGACAAATGTCAGCGTGCGGACAATTATCCTCAATCTCATTTGTAATGTTAGTGCTTTCATTCATCTCCCCCCCCCCCCCCCCCCCCAATGTGTGCATCCATTGTTAATGACCGGAGAAATAAATATCTATATCTATATATCTCTATATAATTTCTCCTTTTATACAAAGACCACCCCCTCTAGCCCCAGGAAAATATGTGGAATGCTGCTTTACAGGTCAGTCCAAGCTCATGGAGAGATATACAAGGGAGCGGTCACATGTGAATGTTTTTATCTAGGGCAGAGAATTTCCCTTTTTAAAGGGAAGAAGAGATACATATATCACCTCTTATAAGTGTCAACAATAGGGACATACGACTTATATTATTGTGTCTGCTTTGATTTAAGAGCAACCAAGATTAGATAACATTATTTGTAGTTATATTATAATACTGCCCCCTATATACAAGAATATAACTACTATAATACTGCCCCTATATACAAGAATATAACTACTATAATACTGCCCCCTATATACAAGAATATAACTACTATAATACTGCCCCCTATATACAAGAATATAACTACTATAGTACTGCCCCCTATATACAAGAATATAACTACTATAGTACTGCCCCCTATGTACAAGAATATAACTACTATAATACTGCCCCTATATACAAGAATATAACTACTATAATACTGCCCCCTATATACAAGAATATAACTACTATAATACTGCCCCCTATATACAAGAATATAACTACTATAATACTGCTCCCTATGTACAAGAATATAACTACTATAATACTGCCCCCTATATACAAGAATATAACTGCTATAATTGCTGAATAGATATTTCGACCTCTGATATTAGAGTTTATCTTGATGTTGTCCCGTATTTTGTATACAGCTCTGCGGCTTGGCTTTATTTGCTGAAACTATTTGGGCCACCACTGATCCGTACTACGTTTACCCAGTTTTGGGGGCGACCGGAAAAGATGACGTCTTTGCTGGAGGCTGGATTGGAATTTTCTGCGGCTTCTCCTTCTTCGTTCTAGGATTGTACGGCATTATAGCTGCAATAAAGGGGAGCCGGACCATGATCATGGTGGTAAGCTGGAGGGAATCCAAACTAGCTAGATCCTAGTGGGAGGAGGGGAAGCAGCCAATCAGATCTGTGGGTGATATTGAATGCTTCTTTGCCCCTCCCCCGCAGTACCTGGTGCTCATGATGATCGTCTACATATTTGAATGCGCTTCCTGCATCACGTCGTTCACACACCGGGATTATGTAAGTGGCAACAATACGATTAATCGTGCGTCATGTGATAAATGTAGCAATGTTTATTTCTGCTCCTTTTTTTTTTTTTTTTTTTTTATCTTCTCTTTTAGATGATAAACTCCAATGTCATAAAGACACAAATGCTGGCGCGTTTTGCAGATAACACCACCGCCACAAGCATGGAGATCACTAACTTCTGGAAGAGGGTCATGCTGGATGTAAGTGTAAAGCAGATGTCATCCATTTGACATAAGAGATGTATATTTCTCTCAAAGATGGATAACAAAAAAAATAAAATATAATTTTTTTGTGTTTTTTCCTTAACCGTTACTTTGAAGTAGGAGAATTTTTTTTTTTAATGTTTAGTAAAAGTTAAAAAAAATTGCTGTAACTAATTTAAAAAAGTTTGCAACATGTTTGCATTAGTAATGTTCCAAATTTTTTTTTTTTTTCCCCCAAATTTTGCAGCACATTATTTTTTCCCTTTGCAACATAAAACATATGGATGATTGCATTTGTTGCAGAGTAAAATTGTATGATATATATATAATATATATATATATATATATATATATAAATTTTTTTTTTTTTTTTTTTTTTTTTTTTTTTACAGCTGTACTCCAGTAGTATTGATTTAAAAGTTTTTTTTTTTGTTGCTTTTGGAAGGTTTAAAAAAAAAAAAATATATATATATATATATATATATATATATATATATATATATATATATATATATATATATATATATATATATATATATATATATATTATATAATTTTCTCTTTCCAAAAACAAAAAAGAAAACCTTTTTTTAATCCATACTATTGGAGTACAGCTGTGGAAAAAAATGCTGCATTGTTGGATAAAAATTAATAAATTTTTTTTTTTTTTACTGTGAATGTGTCCCTTTTTCATTATTTGCTGTGTCTGAATCTCAGCTTATCGGATTGATCTGTAATATATAACGTTCTGTCTTTGTAGAAGCAGTGCTGCGGGGTGGACGGACCCAAGGACTGGACGGACTACTACTCCACTTTCCGAACCTCGTTTCCAGAGGCTGTTGCTCCTTGGCCATTCTGGTGTTGTGCCAGGGATGACAATTTCCAGATCCTGAATGCGCAGGCCTGCCGGGTGGGACTTGCGCCTTACGTGTACACTACGGTAATTTAAGGGTGCACAGGACTGCTCTTAAAGGGGTAGTCCAGCTTTGAAGGGGATGGTCATAAAGCCATAGCCGCCTATAGATTGTATGTGGTCATACATAGTCATGTCAATGGAGCTGATATGCAATACCAGAAACTACCTGTGGGGTGCGGTCTCCTCTGACAGCATGCGTTTTTGGATAGTGTGTGTGTTTGTGTAATATATATATATATATATATATATATATATATATATATATATATATATATATATATATATATATATATATATATATATATAATTACACACAATAAAATATATTTGTGTGTATTCCATGGCTGGAAGGACTAAAAAGAAAAAAGCACAAAGAATCGACAAGCTTCCCCTTTTTGCTTCTTTTTTTATCGTTGCAGTTTTGGGTGCGCAAAAAAAAAAAAAAATGTGCACACAGCAAATCTAAATTCTCAGACTTTGCTGGGAGAAGGAAAGCCATGCAATTCTGGGGAACAAACTGCACAAAAGATGCAGCGTGTGCACAAGGGCAGATGCCTGCCAGAGTACATGGACTTGATTCCCAATGGCAGCATGCAGAATTATGAATGCAGCTCTTGATGTGACCAGTGTTACTTCTGCCAGCAGACATTGTTTTACATGGCGCTTGTATATTTTGATATTTCAGGGCTGCTTTCAGCACATCGGACACGCCATCAACAGCTACACCTGGGGAATCTCTTGGTTTGGATTTGCAATTCTCATGTGGACGGTAAGATGGATTGTGAATGAGGAGACAATGGATCTATAATTCAGTTCCTGTATTGACCACTAGATGTCAGCAGTGCAAGTGCATGCTCTTAGCTGACTTGCTTTACAGACTGCTGTGAAATTTTTTTCAGTATCTCCATAAATTTTAATTTTTTTTTAATATTTCATGTAACATATTGGTTTCTGGTAACAAGTTAAAAATTATACTTTAGAGAAGTTTTCTAAATTAGAATTACTTTTTTTTTTTTTTGTTCACAATAGTAAAAAATCTAAATTTTTATTTTACTTTTGTAAAATAAAAAAACCTTAGATGTAATTTTTTTAAATTTTACATTTTTTGTTAATTTTCCAACACACATGGGTTTTAAAATTAAAAAAATCACTATTACAGCTATATTTGATTTTTTTTAATATATTATAAAACTTAAAGAATATATCTCTACTTTTTTCAAGTATTCTGTTTCATAATATAAAAACACATATCAAATATTGAAATCATGTTAATTTTATTATAAAACTTGAGAATATATCTATTTTCATTCTTTAAGTTTGACAGTATAAAAAACTTGGATTTAAGATATTTAAATTGTGGGGTTTTTTTATTAATTTTTTTTTATATATTTTTTTTTTATTTTAACAAAACAATTTAAATCTTAGTATAAAAAAAACCCTTTGATATATCAAACTTAAAGAATGTATGAAAATAGACATATATTCTCACGTTTTATAATAAAACAATTCAATATTATAAAACTTGAGAATACATCTGTTTTTCATAAAAACCTTAAGTTTCATAATATAAAAAAATACTTATTTAAGATATTTAAATTGTATTTTTGTTTAATTTTTTTTATTTACATTTCAATAAAAAACCCCCACAATTTAAATCTTAGATTTAAGTGTTTTGGTTTTTTTTTTTATATTCTGATATGAAACTTAAAGAAAAAAATAGATTTATTCTCAAGTTTTATAATTTTTAAAAATTTTTTCTATGTTAGGGTTTTTTTTCTTTTAGAACCCATGACTGTTGGAAAATATATAAATTAAGAGTGTGAGAAAAAAAAATACAGAAGGAAACTTTTTTTTTTTTTTTTTTTTTTCCGCCGGCATTGGCCGTACTTGCTCTTTAATGATGATATCAAAGGATTTGGACCTAGAAATTCAATCCCCGGTTAATCTCCTCTCCACAGAACATTGTAAGTCGTGTCCGTTTTTCCGTACCATCTGCCGCTCTATAACCGCCCTTGTTCCTCCACAGATGCTGGTCATGTTTGCGACGATGTATCACTACTTTACCATGTGATCCGCTGGATCTGAACGCTGCAGCAGCAAAATGCCCGGAGGATTATACGGCAGGGATTTGGATCATGAAGCCTTCATCAAATACAAGGGACTCATTAATTTCCTGCGATTCGCCGCTCGTAACCGATTTCTCATCAGTGGGCGATTCCGTATTGAAGTATTATTGCCCACTGTGTATGTACAGACTATTCTCCAGGTCGCCTGTGGCCGCCATGTTTGTTTTCCTCCCCCCCCCCCCCCCCCCCCATGTGATTCCTCTACTGCCCCTTGTGTGACTCCGATCACGGCTGAGAACAGATCGTTTAATGAAGTGTCTCCCAATTTTTGTCATTTTTCATTATATTGTGAATAAAGTTTAATGTTTGTTCTTAAAAAGAAGGGTTATTAGTGCGAAAGCCACGCCCCCTCCCCCCATTCGCCAATTTATTTTTTTTTTACCAATACTTTATTATCTTAAGTTAATATTTATTGATGGTGAGAATTGAAAATACAGCAAAAATCGTATCATCATGATTATATTCAGCAGTCGTCATGTCACATTGGCGAACGTGGTGCCCCCTATGTTCACCCCCAAATACACAACGGTGACCCTGCCAGGCTCAGCGGGTCCTCTGTGCAGAACCTACAGGCCAGATCTCCTAGGGATGCCCATAGAAACCAATCAGATCACTGCTTTCATTTCCAACCCTGCTCTACATCGATGAGACCTGCAAATTTATTGGCAGTTACTGCTCCAATCGGATTACTTCTATCACTTTCTACACCAGTCATCTGATTGGTTGCTATGGAGCTTCTCAATCCAATCAGATGTCAACTTACATTTTCCATAGCAGGCTTTAAAGATGAAAAGGAATATCTGACTGGTTGCTATGGAGCTTCTCTATCCAATCCGATTTCAGCTTACATTTTCCTCAGCAGACTTTAAAGATAAAACGTGTTATCTGATTGGTTGCTATGGACAATGTCTGTAGATTTTGGTCTGGGTTTACACACTAGGCCCGCAGCTCCTGGTCACTGTATTGACATGTTAACGAGTACAGTAATTAACATGCACGGTTTAGAATTTACAGGCCTCGACTCTCTCTCTGGAAAACCTCCATTACTGTATTTACAAGAACCAATTCCTACACCACATGCTTCGCTTCTTAAGATGTTCAATGGCTGAGCGTCACATTTTTAGTCGTCGTCGTTGACGACAAAATATCCCTCTCACTTGCTTTGGCGACCGTTCGCCATGTATTTTTAATTTTTAGTTTCGCTTTCATTATGAGCATTTGTAAATTTGACAGTGTTCATTGCTCTCCCCGCAAATTACGTGACCTGTTAGTGACAGTGTTAGGAAGCAAAATGTCAATGGCGGCCCTAGTCACGTAACTGTAGTACTGGGGGAGCAATCACGTTGGCGAAACGTCCTATTTGGGAGGGAGAGGGCAAATTAACGGAAATCTCTTTAATCCGCCATTAAAAATTTTAGATGGTTTTTGGATTCTCCCTTCCCATTAGTGGGCCGGTAGACTGACTGCCGGTGGCGAAGAATCGGTCGCAGACTATTCCCCCTACCGTCTTAAGAACCGGTTGTTGGATTACTTTTACAGCGCTGACACCTACAATCTAGTATTGTGAAGTAGTCGTATCATGGGAAAGGCGATACGAAAAAAAACCAAACAAACCTAAAACGCATATGTACAGATGTATATACAACACATATACTTCCAGCCCGCCTGCTGGCGTTTCTACACACCGGTGGTGCGTAATAAAATTATTAATCATTCTCGCTTCGGCCTTTGCTTATGGCAGAGGTGGCCATTTTGAACTAGGAGTTGGGTGGTGAGCGATTATTAAATCCTGGTAACTAGATATCATTGGATATTAGTAGCAATGGGTCTTTTTTTTTTTTTTTTTTGTTTTGCGACTAGTTAATGGGAAACTTCATCACACGAGCGCTGGGACAATGTAAGGAAAATGCAGTTTTCTAGATTCATTTTTCACCGCGGCACCTTTCATCTTGCCCACAGTTGTACGGTAGCCACGAAAAAAAATCTACATAATATCACGTAGGAGCCAACGATGATGACCAGGTTTCTAGAGTTACCCTTTAAATGCAGATTTTAGAAAAAAAACAAAACTCAAACCCAGGACGGCCAGTAAATAAGGGGGGGGGAAGCTCAGGAAGTAGATAAATAATACCAGGGACAGAAGTGTCAAGTCGCTGAGATTTCGGCGTGCGGATAAATAAATTACAAAGCAGCAGTGAATGATTGTGGTGGGGGTTATAGGATTGAACGCCGATGACGCACGCGGGTACCCAGTATTTGCTGCAATGCTGGTCTCACTGATGGACTTTATAGCTGGGGGGGAGAAGAGGGGCACGATGCAACTGAATGCCGGGGGAGGGAAGCGGGACATTTTAGCTGAGGCATATCCCACAACGAGAGGTTAATGCTGAATGGTCTCTTTTCCCTTCTCAGTCTCATAAATAATTTAAGTGCATTTTCAGAGGCGAGAGACGAAAAACGTTAACCTGTTGTGCTCAGCGTGTTATTGGACTTATATATATATATATATATATAAAATAAATTTTTTTTTTTGGGTAGTTGGTCTAAAATGATAAATCCTGATGCCACGTCGGATCGCGATTTCCTATCCTGGCGGAGAGGAAGGTCTGGTTATCAGGCTGCTCCTTATTTAGTAAATATTTCCCGGTACACCCATGTCCCCCGAACCCTACCCCCTTACCCCCACAACCCTTACTCTACCTCCCCTGAAGTAAAGCCCCCTCCCCTTTGCCCAAAAAAATATAACCCCCCCCCCCGCCTCAGTTGTTCTCCTCGAGGTATCTGTAGGTTGGGTTTTCGTAGCCTTGGTTCTGCATCTTACTCAGATGCTTGTCTTCAGGGGCTCTGGAAGCTTCCACCTGTAAAATGTTACATATTTTAATGCTGATCTACAATCCCCTGCCCCACATTCCCAAAAAAGTGGTAAAACTCTAAACTCCAAGCTGTGGAGGAAATAGAATCTGCAGTACCACCAATGACCACCGGGTGCAGTGTTGCCACCATATCACATGAATAACCTGTCAGTGTCTCACCTCTATGATCCCGTGGCTGATGGTCCCGTAGGGCTTACGTCTGATGAGAAGAAGGCTGATAATGATCACCATCGCTACGGCAACCGCCACCACCAACAGCCCGATCAGAGCTCCCCGATTAAACGTGACCAGCGTGTCTGGTTCCTGCAGGAGAAATAGTTACTGAATTACTGGTAAACTAATGAACATGGTGCCTCTATGATGACGGGAAGTCTTAAGCGCCTGTTTTCAATCAGCCTCCGTCTGGATACTGTTATTACGTTTTCGGAACCCTTTCATTCATCATTCAGGATTATGACACTCTTAAAGGGGAACTCCATAGTATAAATATTGAGTACACAACATTTTGGATGTATTAGTCCATCCCCCAGGACCACCTGCTTTGCCCTTTTCAGTGGCCCAAATGCTACAAACAGGTGATTGGGGCCAATGGTGCTGGATTAATTGACCTATCTTGGACAACTCCCTTTAACACTAGAAGTCCCAGGAATTTCGAGCTCCATAGGGTTCCAATTGTAGATATGTTAAATGACCCCTCTCTGGGACTTCTAGTGTTAAGAAGTTTTACTTAACCAGTTCTGGATTGCCGATAGAATTTATACGTCCGGGTGGTCCGCACTTAACTCTGCACTGACATTCCAAAACGTCAATGCAGAGTAAACTGAGATTGTACTGCTGTGAGTTCAGAGAGCTGGTGTCAGACACAGCCAGACTCCCCATAGAGAAGGCAGAGACTGTTACAGTCTCTGCCTTCTAGATTACTGTACACACAATGTTGAACAGGCCAGTGCTATCGATCACTAAAATGAGTTAGGCAGGAACATGCAAAACCAGTGTCCCAAATATTACAAACAGGTGATTTGGGGTCACTGGTGCTGGATGAATTGATAACCTATCCTGGACAACTCCTTTTAAGAAGTTTTACTTAACCAATTCTGGACTGCCCATAGAATTTATACATCTGAGTTGTCCGCACTTTACTCTGCACTGACATTCAAAAACGTCAATGCAGAGTAAACTAAGATTGTACAGCTGTGAGGTCAGGGAGCTGGTTGTCAGGCACAGCCAGACTGCCCATAGAAAAGGCAGAGACTGTTTGTTACTGTCTCTGCCTTCCAGATCACTGAATACACAATGTGGAACAAGTCATTACTGTCAATCACTAATGAGTTAGGGCGGGAGATGTAAAACCAGTGGGGGAATGGTGCATTGAGCTTCTTCCCCACACTCAAGGTACACGGGGCAGCCTAATTAATATATTCAATCAAACTTAAGGTCCTGCAGAATAATGGCAGTGACTAAATCACTAAAAGCGCTGTGTTCTTAGTTTACACTCGCAGTTTAGAGTGACGCACTCCCTTTAAGAATATGGCCTGATGTTATACTCCGGAGCACCAGCAGGGGGCGAGCTCATGTTCTACTCACCAGTTCATCACGCTGGATGTCTTCGGACTGGTAGGGCACCTGCTTTACTGACCCGTTATCCTAAATATGAGAAGGAAACAGTCAGTAATGACCCTCCCCCCATACACCCTGACTCTCTAGATATAAAGGATGAGGCCACCTCACCTTCTGTCCTGGGAAGGTGATGGTCCGCTCACTGGGGGGGAAATCGGAGTACATGTCCCAAACGGCGGAGCCTGCGGGAAACATGGGGAGACCCCGTTATACAGGGAAGATTGGCGCCTTCGCATGCCAAAAATGGGCGACGCTACTGAGTTTTGTCTTCTAAAGTAGAATGGGCAAGACACCCTAAGGCTGCAGGAGAGATTTAAAGAGACAGGCGCATGACCCAGGCACTGACCTTTCCGTTCTATCTGCTGAGAGTCTGACGAGCCATCGCCCAAAAGGCAAAAAGTAACAAGTAGACAAAGCAAGCGGAGAAGAGAAAGAGAGAAAATATTCATAAGAGACCACACCAAACTGAAGAAGTAAAGAGACAGCCAAGAAAAGGGAAAGGGGCCGGGAAGACCGCCAGACAAGGCTCAGCCGCCTCACCCTCTCCTTGAGACGTCTCTGCAGAGTTTTGGGCTGGGACCCTCATTTCGGGGTAGTCGGTGTCTTCGTTCAGCTTCTTCTGTGTTGAGCTTAGGAGATCGCTGGCTCCCACCCATTCTGTGCGTAGCCAACTCTCTGCAAAATGTCCAAATGTCATGGAGAAATGAAACTTTCCGAACCATATTTAAGAACTCTGCTGCTTTCAGTGAATGACAAGATTTCCATTTACATCAATGGGCTGAAAACCAGTCAATCAATCCCTAGGGTACTGTGTGTGTGGTATGATGGTAATGTATGGGTATTATCATGGTATGGGTACTGTATCTGTGTAGTATGAGGGTACTGTATGTGCACCATCATGGTATGTGTACTGTATCTATGTAGTATGAGGGTATTGTATGTGTACTATCATGGAATGGATACTGAATCTTTGTGGTATGAGGGTACTGTATGTGTACCACCATGGTATGGGTACTGTATCCGTGTGGTATGAGGGTACTGTATGTGTACTATCATGGAATGTGTACTGTATCTATGTAGTATGAGGGTACTGTATGTGTACCATTATGGTATGGGTACTGTATCTGTGTGGTATGAGGGTACTGTATGTGTACTATCATGGAATGGATAGTATTTCTGTATGGTATGAGGGTACTGTATGTGTACTATCATGGAATGGATAATATATCTGTGTGGTTTGAAGGTACTGTATGTGTACTATCATGGAATGGATAGTATATCTGTGTGATATGAGGGTACTGTATGTGTATCATCGTGGTATGGGTACTGTATCTGTGTAGTATGAGGGTACTGTATGTGTACTATCATGGAATGGATAGTATATATGTGTGGTATGAGGGTACTGTATGTGTACTATCATGGAATGGATAGTATATATGTGTGGTATGAGGGTACTGTATGTGTACTATCATGGAATGGATAGTATATCTGTGTGGTATGAGGGTACTGTATGTGTACCAACATGGTATGGTTACTGTATCTGTGTGGTATGAGGGTACTGTATGTGTATCATCGTGGTATGGGTACTGTATCTGTGTGGTATGAGGATACTGTATGTGTATCATCGTGGTATGGGTACTGTATGGGTACTATCATGGTATGGGTACTGTATCTATGTGCTATGAGGGTATTGTATGTGTACTATCATGGAATGAATACTGTATCTGTGTGGTATGAGGTTACTGTATGTGTACCAATTTGGTATAGGTACTGTATCTGTGTGGTATGAGGGTACTGCATGTGCACTGTATGGATGTTGTATGGAAACATAGGGGTGCTATGATGTACAGTATATTTGGAAAGGAATCCATGTGCTATATGGTCGGTCACATGCCATGTATGGGGGCTCTCACCGATCTGCTCCCGTAGCTCTGGTGTCAGCTGGGGGTTGCGGTACAGTAGAGACAGGGACTGGTTCACTCGCTCCTCAATTACACGGAGATGGGTCAGAACCTGAAGAAGAGACCCAAGCACAATGACTGACAGAGAACATCAGAGAGAACCAGCAGAGACTGCAGTGGAGGAGACCCCCCTGTACCTGGAACTGGATGGTCTCGGCTCTGTCCGGCTCTGCGCTGCTGACGTGCTGGTAGTGACGCACAGTATGGCGCTGGTCTTTCTGCTCGGCGTGGATGTATTTCTTTAGGGCCAGAAGAACCTTCTCCGGCTGCTCGAAAGAAGACACCAAACAACATTACCCGGGAACCTCGATAAAGAATCTGAGGGGGCCGAGGGAGAGGGGCTTACATCCAGGGGTGTGGTCTGTACGCTCGCCAAATAGTTCTCCAGCGCCGCCCTACGGTTATCATTGAGAGCTGCAACCACCCGACCAAGATGTGTCTCCACCAGACGCTGCCGCTGAGCCGAAATCTGACTCTCCAGGGTCTGTAAGATCGACTGAAAGTGCTGAAAAGTGAAGAACGATAGTCAGGGACACGGCCGACAACCGGCCTCCTCTGGATGAGACGCAGGATAGATGCCCAGCGCGGGAAACACAATACCCCGATCACACACCAGAGGCTTAGATACACAGCCCGGCACACAGTATCACACAGGAAAGGTTTAGATACACAGAGGGGTGGAACGATCACGGTCGTAGGCTCCAACCCCTGCTTCAGCTGGATGTGCGGCCTCTAATGCACATCCAGCTGAAATACATCGCGGTGCACAGACCCATCGGGTCCCTGCACCGCATTATATACTGCCAACCAACAGAAGTCCGCAGCTTCCAGCTGACTGAGGCCGCGCATGACAATAACGTCATACATTGCCATAGCACAGATGCCGATGAAAGCTGCTGGCCATTGCGGACCAGCTATAGAGAAGGACGTTACGTGATGTGAAAGCCGAGGAGGGTGATCACAGTATATACCAGGAGGGGGGACAGTATATACCAGGAGGGGCCCAGGAGAGGAACATAATTACCAGGAGGGGGACAGTATATACCAGGAGAGGCCCAGGAGAGGAACATATTTACCAGGAGGGGGGCAGTATTCAACAGGAGCGGGACAGAATATACCAGGAGGGGGACAGTATATACTAGGAGGGGCCCAGGAGAAGAACATATTTACCAGGAGGGGGACAGTATATACCAGGAGGGGCCCAGGAGAGGAACATATTTACCAGGAGGGGGGCAGTATACAACAGGAGCGGGACAGAATATACCAGGAGGGGGACAGTATATACTAGGAGGGGCCCAGGAGAAGAACATATTTACCAGGAGGGGGACAGTATATACCAGGAGGGGCCCAGGAGAGGAACATAGTTACCAGGAGGGGGACAATATATACCAGGAGGGGCCCCGGAGAGAAACATATTTACCAGAAGGGGGACAGTATACAACAGGAGGGGGACAGTATATACTAGGAGGGGTCCAGAAGAGGAACATATTTACCAGGAGGGGGACAATATATACCAGGAGGGGCCCCGGAGAGAAACATATTTACCAGAAGGGGGACAGTATACAACAGGAGGGGGACAGTATATACTAGGAGGGGTCCAGAAGAGGAACATATTTACCAGGAGGGGGACAATATATACCAGGAGGGGCCCCGGAGAGGAACATAATTACCAGGAGAGGGACAGTATATACCAGGAGAGGAACATAATTACCAGGAGAGGGACAGTATATACCAGGAGGGGCCCAGGAGAGGAACATATTTACCAGGAGGGGGGCAGTATACAACAGGAGCGGGACATAATATACCAGGAGGGGGACAGTATATACTAGGAGGGGCCCAGGAGAGGAACATATTTACCAGGAGGGGGATGTATATACCAGAAGGGGCCATGGAGAGGGACAGTATATACCATGTTGGGCCCAGGAGAAGAACATATTTACCAGGAGGGGCCCAGGAGAGGACCATTTTTACCAGAAGGGGTACAGTATACAACAGGAGGGGGACAGTATATACTAGGAGGGGTCCAGAAGAGGAACATATTTACCAGGAGGGGGACAATATATACCAGGAGGGGCCCCGGAGAGGAACATATTTACCAGGAGGGGGACAGTATATACTAGGAGGGGTCCAGGAGAGGAACATATTTACCAGGAGGGGGACAGTATATACCAGGAGGGGCCCAGGAGAAGAACATATTTAGCAGGAGGGGGACAGTATATACTAGGAGGGGTCCAGGAGAGGAACATATTTACCAGGAGGGGGACAATATATACCAGGAGGGGCCCAGGAGAAGAACATATTTAGCAGGAGGGGGACAGTATATACCAGGAGGGGCCCAGGAGAGGAACATATTTACCAGGAGGGGGACAGTATATACCAGGAGGAGGACAGTATATACCAGGTGGGGAAGAGTATACACTAGAAGGGCCCCAGGAGAGGAACCGCGGACCAGCTATAGAGGAGGACATTGCGCGACGTGGGAGCCGGGGAGGGTGAGTGCACAGTATATACCAGGAGGGGGACAGTATATACCAGGCTGGGCCTAGGAGAGGAACATATATACCAGGAAGGGGACAGAATATACCAGGATGGGGACAGTATATACCAGGAGAGGAACAGAATATAACAGGGGGGGAACAGTGTATACCAGGATGGGGACATATTTACCAGGAAGAAGGCCTGGATGAGGGACATTAGAACAGGACTGAGGACATTACTACATAATGGGATGGAGGGCAACTTGTATGTCTCTATAGGATTTAGAAAGCTAAATGTATACATACATATCCATACATCTGGCCCACCTGTGGGGATGGGGGGCCCCAGGTCCATATTATGCACTGGGGCCCATTGAGCGCTAGTTGCGCCCCTGGATCTTCGGCTCCTCTGCACATGACAGCACAGGCTGAGCGGATCCTGATCACATCATGACTCCTCCATGTTTGCACCATTGCACAGCCGCGGCTGAAGGGCTTATCCCGGGAGATGGGGCGACGTCCTCTGCGCCGTGTAATCAGATCCGCCATTACACAAGCTCGCGCCGTCTTGTCCCATACTTTGTTTTTATAGCGCGGGGCGAGCGCATCAGATCGGCTTTCCTGATATCGCCCCTCGCCCCCCGCCATGTTATCTTTCATGCTCAGCGGTAACACGACCCCCAGATACAGACTTAAGTGGGACTAAAAGCGATCGCTCTTCCCGGACATTAGGGATTTGCAAAATAAATGACTTTTACATCTGTCTCTTGGATCGGTTTTCACCGCTAATGGCTCCAAAACCTGCGGAGATCATCCTGGGAAAATCCTCCGCGCTCCGGAACCATCCATATTTTCTGCTCGGTGGGGGGAGGGGGGGGGGGCAATTAAATATTTATGGCATTAGCCGGCCACATTCTGCTTACCTGGTATCTCCGTCCAGAGCTCAGCTTGTGTTTAACCCCCATACCGCCATATACCCACAGATGGTGGTACTCCCATCACCCCAGTCCACATATACCTGACACCCACAGATGGTGGTAGTCCCATCATCCCGGTCCACATATACCTGACACCCACAGATGGTGGTAGTCCCATCATCCCGGTCCACATATACCTGACACCCACATATGGTGGTACTCCCATCATCCCAGTCCACATATACCTGACACCCACAGATGGTGGTACTCCCATCATCCCAGTCCCCATATACCTGACACCCACAGATGGTGGTACTCCCATCATCCCAGTCCACATATACCTGACACCCACAGATGGTGGTACTCCCATCATCCCAGTCCACATATACCTGACACCCACAGATGGTGGTACTCCCATCATCCCAGTCCACATATACCTGACACCCACAGAAGGTGGTAGTCCCATCATCCCAGTCCACATATACCTGACACCCACAGATGGTGGTACTCCCATCATCCCGGTCCACATATACCTGACACCCACAGATGGTGGTACTCCCATCATCCCGGTCCACATATATCTGACACCCACAGATGGTGGTACGCCCATCATCCCAGTCCCCATATACCTGACACCCACATATGGTGGTACTCCCATCATCCCAGTCCCCATATACCTGACACCCACAGATGGTGGTACTCCCATCATCCCGGTCCACATATACCTGACACCCACAGATGGTGGTACTCCCATCATCCCGGTCCACATATATCTGACACCCACAGATGGTGGTACTCCCATCATCCCAGTCCACATATACCTGACACCCACATATGGTGGTACTCCCATCATCCCAGTCCCCATATACCTGACACCCACAGATGGTGGTACTCCCATCATCCCAGTCCACATATACCTGACACCCACAGATGGTGGTACTCCCATCATCCCAGTCCCCATATACCTGACACCCACAGATGGTGGTACTCCCATCATCCCGGTCCACATATATCTGACACCCACATATGATGGTACTCCCATCATCCCAGTCCACATATACCTGACACCCACAGATGGTGGTACTCCCATCATCCCAGTCCCCATATACCTGACACCCACAGATGGTGGTACTCCCATCATCCCAGTCCACATATACCTGACACCCACAGATGGTGGTACTCCCATCATCCCAGTCCCCATATACCTGACACCCACAGATGGTGGTACTCCCATCACCCCAGTCCACATATACCTGACACCCACAGATGGTGGTACTCCCATCATCCCAGTCCACATATACCTGACACCCACAGATGGTGGTACTCCCATCATCCCAGTCCCCATATACCTGACACCCACAGATGGTGGTACTCCCATCATCCCGGTCCACATATATCTGACACCCACATATGATGGTACTCCCATCATCCCAGTCCACATATACCTGACACCCACAGATGGTGGTACTCCCATCATCCCAGTCCCCATATACCTGACACCCACAGATGGTGGTACTCCCATCATCCCAGTCCACATATACCTGACACCCACAGATGGTGGTACTCCCATCATCCCAGTCCCCATATACCTGACACCCACAGATGGTGGTACTCCCATCACCCCAGTCCACATATACCTGACACCCACAGATGGTGGTACTCCCATCACCCCAGTCCACGTACCTCGTTCAGGGCCTGGCGGTCTGACTTGGGTAGGTTCTTGGCTTGATTATCGGCTTCCGCCCACTCCTTCATAACCTGGAAGACCAAAGCTCAATGATCAGTAACATTCACGCCCTTTGATTGCAGGGCATCGATCGGCCGCTCCGGATCACTGCACCAGGCAGATCTGCGTTGACTTTCGCTCACCTCATTGATCTGCTTCATGCGTCTCTCCTCCAGCTCCATCTTTGCTCGTAGGAAGTTGGCGTGTTCAGATCCGTCCCGTGGAGACTCAAAGTAGATATCCACCCCGTCAGTGGGGCGAGAAACTGCGAAACACAGGGATTACATAATACTACAATACTGTGCCTTAATAATACAGCTACTAGATGCCTACATAATACCCCCACACAGTGCTTACATAATACTACAATACTATGCCTTAATAATACCACCACACAGTGCTTACATAATACTACAATACTATGCCTTAATAATACCACCACACAGTGTTTACATATTAGTACAATACTGTGCCTTAATAATACAGCCACATAGTGCTTATGTAATAGTACAATACTATGCCTTAGTAATACCACCACTTAGTGCTTACATAATACATACATGCTTATATATTACTACAATACCGTGCCTTAATAATACTATCACACAGTGCTTAAATAATACTACAATACTGTGCCGTAATAATACCACCACATAGTGCTTACTTAATAGTACAATGCTGTGCCTTAGTAATACCATTACACAGGGCTTACATAATGTTTCAGTACTGTGCCTTAATAATACCACCACATAGTGCTTACATAATACTACAATACTATGCCTTAATAATACCACCACACAGTGCTTATATAATAGTACAATACTGTGCCTTAATAATACCACCACATAGTGCTTACTTAATAGTACAATGCTGTGCCTTAATAATACCACCACACAGTGCTTACTTAATAGTACAATGCTGTGCCTTAATAATACCACCACATAGTGCTTTTTTAATACTACAATACTATGCCTTAATAATACCACCACCACATAGTGCTTACATAATAGTACAATACTGTGCCTTAATAATACCACCACATAGTGCTTACATAATACTACAATACTATGCCTTAATAATACCACCACACAGTGCTTACTTAATAGTACAATGCTATGCCTTAGTAATACCATCACACAGTGCTCATATAATAGTACAATTCTATGCCTTAATAATACCACCACACAATGCTTACATAATAGTACAATACTGTGCCTTAATAATACCACCACACAGTGCTTACATAATAGTAAAATACTGTGCCTTAATAATACCACCACACAGTGCTTACATAATACTACAATGCTATGCCTTAATAATGCCACCACATAGTGCTTACATAATACTAAAATACTGTGCCTTAATAATAACACCACACAGTGCTTAAATAGTAGTACAATACTGTGCCTTAGTAATAACACCACATAGTGCTTATATAATAGTACAATACTGTGCCTTAGTAATACCACCACATAGTGCTTACATAATACTACAATACTGTGCCTTAGTAATGCCACCACATAGTGCTTACATAATACTACAATACTATGCCTTAGTAATACCACCACATAGTGCTTACATAATACTACAATACTGTGCCTTAGTAATGCCACCACATAGTGATTACATAATACTACAATACTGTGCCTTAGTAATACCACCACATAGTGCTTACATAATACTACAATACTGTGCCTTAGTAATACCACCACATAGTGCTTACATAATACTACAATACTGTGCCTTAGTAATACCACCACATAGTGCTTACATAATACTACAATACTGTGCCTTAGTAATACCACCACATAGTGCTTACATAATACTACAATACTGTGCCTTAGTAATACCACCACATAGTGCTTACATAATACTACAATACTATGCATTAGTAATACCACCACATAGTGCTTACATAATACTACAATACTGTGCCTTAGTAATGCCACCACATAGTGCTTACATAATACTACAATACTGTGCCTTAGTAATGCCACCACATAGTGCTTACATAATACTACAATACTGTGCCTTAGTAATGCCACCACATAGTGATTACATAATACTACAATACTGTGCCTTAGTAATGCCACCACATAGTGCTTACATAATACTACAATACTGTGCCTTAGTAATGCCACCACATAGTGCTTACATAATACTACAATACTATGCCTTAATAATACCACCACATAGTGCTTACATAACAGTGCATAATATCATCAAACACCACACAGGCCCAATATAAGGCACTGCACAGTGAATAAATAGTGCCGCCATACTCTGCCACACTGGGCCTACTTTGTTCCATCTCAGCATGAAATCTGTGATAATATCTGAGGGTAACGGTGGAATAAAAGCCGCGTAGGACAACAGTAGAGGCTGACCTTTAACCTCTGGCGGCATTGTGGGGGCGCTGCTGGTGGTCTCCTCTTCTTCTCCATTCCCCACGAAGTAGTCGTCCCATATTGGGGGGTGCTGGTCCTCGCTGGCCCCCGCGGCGTCCTCCCCTCCGTCATCAATGATGTCCACGTTATCATCCTCAATCTCCACGTCATCCCTTATGTATAAAACAGACGGTTATAACCAGCGCCCCCTTGTTTCAGCACTATGCCACGGCTGGTGACAGCTGCACGCCGGTGACTACGGCTGGCAGACACCATTCCCGGACAGGTGGGCAGCACTATGGCGGTGTTTTGCAGTGTGTTCCGCTTTCTTACCCTCTGTCTGGGTCCTGCAGCTCCAGCTCGGTGACGGGTTGGCCCCTGGTGGGCTCCACCTGGTGGGGGGCACGTGTGGGGCAGCAGACGTACTCCACTCCCCGGAACCTCTCGGGGTGACAGGGCAGCAGCATCCCATAACTGTGCAGGTCCAGGTCCTCTGCGGCACAGGCCTGGGGGAGGAGGAGATGGTTACTATGATGGGGGCCGGACTGCGCCATGGTATATAGTGCGACATCCCGGGGGTCTCACCGTGCGGGCCGCCTCGTGCCAGTGCTGGTAGCTCTCACAGACGTCCATCTGCTCGCGGTGCAGGAAGCGGCACTTATCCGGCACCAGCAGAGCGTCGCTGACAAACTCATTCACTGCAAAAGGCCGAAAAATAACTATGGAACACTAAGGCATCAAGTGCAAAAGTGCTGCAACTACAGGACGCCTCATAGTACCGCCCCCGAGGAACACCCTGCCTCATAGTACCGCCCCAGGAGCAACCCCGCCTCATAGTACCTCCTCTGAGAAGCACAACGCCTCATATTACTGCCCCGAGGAGCACCATGCCTCATAGTACCGCCCCTGA
This sequence comes from Anomaloglossus baeobatrachus, assembly GCF_048569485.1. NCBI lineage: Eukaryota > Metazoa > Chordata > Amphibia > Anura > Aromobatidae > Anomaloglossus > Anomaloglossus baeobatrachus. The sequence continues at coordinate 9,532,187 of NC_134363.1, forward strand.
GGAGCACCCACCTCATAGTACCGCCCCTGAGGAGCACCACGCCTCATAGTACCGCCCCTAAGCAGCACCTCCAACTCAAATTACTGCCCTGAGGAGCACCCCGCCTCATAGTACCGCCCCTGAGGAGCACCCCGCCTCATAATACCGCCCCAAGGAGCACCCTCGCCTCATAATACCACCCCGAGAAGAACCCTGTCTCATAGTACCACCCTTGAGGAGCACACTGTCTCATAGTACCTCCCCCGAGGAGCACCCTCACCTCATAATACCGCCCCGAGAAGAACCCCGCCTCATAGTATCGCCCCTGAGGAGCACCATGTCTCATAGTACTGCTGCTGAAGACCACCCCCACCTCATAGTACCGCCCCTAAGCAGCACCTCCACCTCAAATTACTGCCTTGAGGAGCACCCCGCCTCATAATACCGCCCCAAGGAGCACCCTCGCCTCATAATAGCACCCCGAGAAGAACCCTGTCTCATAGTACCTCCCGTAAGGAGCACCCTGTCTCATAGTACCGCCCCTGAGGAGCACCCCATCTCATAGTACTGCTGCTGAAGGCCACCCCCTCCTCATAGTAACGCCCCTGAGCAGCACCTGCACCTCAAATTACTGCCCTGATGAACACCCCACCTCATAATACCACCCCAAGAAGCACCCTCGCTTCATAGTACCGCCCCTGAGGAGCACCGCCGCCTCATAGTAAAGGTCCCGAGGAGCACCCTGCCTCCTAGTACCGCCCCCAAGGAGCACCCTGCCTCATAGTACCGCTCCCGAGGAGCACCCCGCCTCCTAATACCGCCCCGAGGAGCACCCTGCCTCATAATACCGCCTCTAAGGAGCACCCCCGTCTCACAGTACCGCCCCTGAGGACCACCCCACCTCATAGTACCACTCCTGCAAAGCACCCCTGGTCACACAGTACCGCCCCAAGGAGCACCCCTGGTTACACAGTACCACCCCCGCAGAGCACCCCAGTCACATAGTACTGCCCCCACAGATCACCCCGTCACACAGTACCGCTCCCGTGGAGCAGCCCCCGGCCACACCCACCAAGGCACAGGTACGGGACCACGATGTGCAGCCGACGCTTGCACTCAGGTTTTTGCTTCTGGCACCAGTTTGTCACCGTCACCGGCTGAGCAGCTTCTGTCACCCCCGTGATCTGCAACTCCGGGTACATCTGCGGAAGAGATAACAATGGGGGGAGTAGTCCTGTGTGACTATCCGAGACAGTATCACAGGATTAGATACACAGCTCAGCAGACAGCTCAGCAGACAGTATCAGACAGGATAGGATTAGATACATGGCTCAGCAGACCGTATCACACAGGAGAGGATTAGATACACAGCTCAGCAGACAGTATCAGACAGGATAGGATTAGATACATGGCTCAGCAGACCGTATCACACAGGAGAGGATTAGATACACAGCTCAGCAGACAGTATCACACAGGAGAGGATTAGATGCACAGCTCAGCAGTATCACACAGGAGAGGATTAGATGCACAGCTCAGCAGACAGTATCACACAGGAGAGGATTAGATGCACAGCTCAGCAGACAGTATCACACAGGAGAGGATTAGATACACATCTCAGCAGACAGTATCACACAGGAGAGGATTAGATACACATCTCAGCAGACAGTATCACACAGGATGGGATTAGATACACATCTCAGCAGACAGTATCACACAGGAGAGGATTAGATACACATCTCAGCAGACAGTATCACACAGGATGGGATTAGATACACAGCTCATCAGACAGTATCAGACAGGATAGGATTAGATACATGGCTCATCAGACCGTATCACACAGGATAGGATTAGATACCAAGCTCAGCAGACAGTATCACACAGGATAGGATTAGATACACATCTCAGCAGACAGTATCACACAGGAGAGGATTAGATGCACAGCTCAGCAGACAGTATCACACAGGAGAGGATTAGATACACATCTCAGCAGACAGTATCACACAGGAGAGGATTAGATACACATCTCAGCAGACAGTATCACAGGAAAGGATTAGATACACATCTCAGCAGACAGTATCACACAGGATGGGATTAGATACACATCTCAGCAGACAGTATCACACAGGAGAGGATTAGATACACAGCTCAGCAGACAGTATCACACAGGATAGGATTAGATACACAGCTCAGCAGTCAGTATCACACAGGAGAGGATTAGATACACAGCTCAGCAGACAGTATCACACAGGATAGGATTAGATGCACAGCTCAGCAGTCAGTATCACACAGGAGAGGATTAGATACACGGCTCAGCAGACAGTATCACACAGGATAGGATTAGATACACGGCTCAGCAGACGATATCACATGGGATAGGATTAGATACACAGCTCAGCAGACAGTATCACACAGGAGAGGATTAGATACACAGCTCAGCAGACAGTATCACACAGGAGAGGATTAGATACACAGCTCAGCAGACAGTATCACACAGGAGAGGATTAGATACACAGCTCAGCAGACAGTATCACACAGGAGAGGATTAGATACACAGCTCAGCAGACAGTATCACACAGGAGAGGATTAGATACACAGCTCAGCAGACAGTATCACACAGGATAGGATTAGATGCACAGCTCAGCAGTCAGTATCACACAGGAGAGGATTAGATACACGGCTCAGCAGACAGTATCACACAGGATAGGATTAGATACACGGCTCAGCAGACAGTATCACACAGGAGAGGATTAGATACACAGCTCAGCAGACAGTATCACACAGGAGAGGATTAGATACACATCTCAGCAGACAGTATCACACAGGAGAGGATTAGATACACATCTCAGCAGACAGTATCACACAGGATGGGATTAGATACACATCTCAGCAGACAGTATCACACAGGAGAGGATTAGATACACATCTCAGCAGACAGTATCACACAGGAGAGGATTAGATACACATCTCAGCAGACAGTATCACACAGGAGAGGATTAGATACACGGCTCAGCAGACAGTATCACACAGGAGAGGATTAGATACGGCTCCGCAGTCAGTATCACACATGACATACTTGGATAGAATGGCTCAGCAGTATCTCAGGTGTATCTCAGCTGTTGCTCACCTGTCTGCAGTACTGTAATATTTCCTCGTTGCTTCCTGGGCAGCTGGGGACACCGCGGGGATCGGCCACCCAGTCGCCTCTCATGAGGTCCATGTGAAGGGGCACCCGGCCACAAAACAGCGCCAACTGGGGCCGCCATGCTGCGATGCTCTGCAGACCGAGGAGAGAGCAGACATTAATGCATTGTCACCTGCAGAGCTTTAGAAACCGTGACAGGGAGTATTATAGAGAGTATTATAGATACTACAGGGAGTATTATAGAGAGTATTATAGATACTACAGGGAGTATTATAGAGAGTATTATAGATACTACAGGGAGTATTATAGAGAGTATTATAGATACTACAGGGAGTATTATAGAGAGTATTATAGAGAGTATTATAGATACTACAGGGAGTATTATAGAGAGTATTATAGATACTACAGGGAGTATTATAGAGAGTATTATAGATACTACAGGGAGTATTATAGAGAGTATTATAGATACTACAGGGAGTATTATAGAGAGTATTATAGATATTACAGGGAGTATTATAGAGAGTATTATAGATACTACAGGGAGTATTATAGAGAGTATTATAGATATTACAGGGAGTATTATAGAGAGTATTATAGATATTACAGGGAGTATTATAGAGAGTATTATAGATATTACAGGGAGTATTACAGAGAGTATTATAGAGAGTATTATAGATATTACAGGGAGTATTATAGAGAGTATTATAGATACTACAGGGAGTATTATAGAGAGTATTATAGATATTACAGGGAGTATTATAGAGAGTATTATAGATATTACAGGGAGTATTATAGAGAGTATTATAGATATTACAGGGAGTATTATAGAGAGTATTATAGATATTACAGGGAGTATTATAGAGAGTATTATAGATACTACAGGGAGTATTATAGAGAGTATTATAGATATTACAGGGAGTATTATAGAGAGTATTATAGATATTACAGGGAGTATTATAGAGAGTATTATAGATATTACAGAGAGTATTATAGAGAGTATTATAGATACTACAGGGAGCATTATAGAGAGTATTATAGATATTACAGGGAGTATTACAGAGAGTATTATAGAGAGTATTATAGATACTACAGTGATTATTATAGAGAGTATTATAGATACTACAGGGAGTATTATAGAGAGTATTATAGATACTACAGGGAGTATTATAGAGAGTATTATAGATACTACAGGGAGTATTACAGAGAGTATTATAGAGAGTATTATAGATACTACAGGGAGTATTATAGAGAGTATTATAGATACTACAGGGAGTATTATAGAGAGTATTATAGAGAGTATTATAGATACTACAGGGAGTATTATAGAGAGTATTATAGATACTACAGGGAGTATTACAGAGAGTATTATAGAGAGTATTATAGATACTACAGGGAGTATTATAGAGAGTATTATAGATACTACAGGGAGTATTATAGAGAGTATTATAGAGAGTATTATAGATACTACAGGGAGTATTATAGAGAGTATTATAGATACTACAGGGAGTATTACAGAGAGTATTATAGAGAGTATTATAGATACTACAGGGAGTATTATAGAGAGTATTATAGATACTACAGGGAGTATTATAGAGAATATTATAGATATTACAGGGCGAATCATCAGAATTAGTATAGATCATGTTACACCGAGGATCATAGGGAGTATTATAGCATTATACTAAGCATTATAGGGCCACGCACGGTTGATTACACACAGTTATATAATAGAAATTATTATCAAAAGTATTCTGGATAGTATTACATGGAGTATTATACTGAGTATTACATGCAGGATTATACTATTACATGGTGTATTTTGGACACTTGTTCCCTTTAAAGCCTTTCATGTGGCACTAAAGAGCGTTTTATCTTGGATAACTTAGTAGATAAATAATTAAAAAAAAAATGTCATGGCATCCCCCCTATTTTTGATAACCAGCTAACGTAATGCAGACAGCTGGGGGCTGCAATACTCGGGCTGGGGGGACTCATGATTATTTTGCCCTTCCCAGCCTAAAAATAGCAGCCCGCAGCCACCCCAGAAGTGGTGCATCCAATAGTTTTACCAATACTGGTGCTTTGCCAGTCTCTCCCCGATTGACCTGCTGCGGTGGCAATCAGGGTAATACTTTTTGGGTTGATGGCAGCTGTGTAGTGACAGCCCAGGGGTTAGTAATGGAGAGCGGTCTATCAGACACCCTCATTACTATCCCAGTAAGTCAAAAGAAAAAAAACCACACAAAAATGCCGGGTCACGCAGTGCACAGTGTTCAGCGTCAGTCGGGATGTCTGATGAGCGATGACATTTCTGATGTCACCACTTATCAATGTCTCAGGTCTCATAGCGTGAGCCGGGACCGGCTGCTGCTCAAAGTCTAAAAGCCTCGTTCTGAGGTTTTGTAGATCTAGGAACGCCCTGGGAAGCGCTGCACTATTTCAGACCTGCATGAGAACTTTGCTTTCTAATAAATTGGTGCATGAGGGACAGTCTCTTGTTTTGATTTTTCTCTTTTTATGATGTTCTTCAGGTTTCCATTCGTGGACTATGTTGCAGCTACATGGGTTGTTTTGTTTTTAAATAAACTATTTTTGTGTGTATGTTTTTTCTTTTTTACTTTACCGGCCTTTTCACCTTCACCCATAAATTTTCAATAGGACTGAGATCAGGGCCTTGTGATGGCCACTCCAAAACATTGGCTTTGTTCTCCTTAAGCCACTTTGTAACCAGTTTGGCAGTAGCTTCAGGTCATTGTCCATTTGGAAGACCCATTTCCGCCCAAGCTTTACGTTCCTGGCTGATGTCTTGAGATGTTGCTCCAGTATTGCCACATAATCTTCTTTCCTCCTCTATTTTGTGACGTGCACCAGTCCCTCCTGCAGCAAAACAACCCCCCAACATGATGCTGCCGCCCCCGTGTGTCACAGTTGGGATGCCGTTCTTAGGCTTCAAAGCTTCTCCCTTTTTCCTCCAAATGTAACGATGGTCATTATGGCCAAACAGTTCAGTTTTAGTTTCCTCAGATCACATTATGTTTCAAGATATTAAGCTCTTTGTTCCTGTTGCATTTGTAGACATTAATCAGGCTTTCTTTTGCTTCTTTTGGAGTAATGGCTCCTTCCTGTAGAGTGGCCTTTCATCCTATGTTCATACAGTACTCGTTTCTCTGTGGATAAAGACACAATGTTACCAGCTTCCGGCAGCATTTTCACAAGGTCTTTTGCTTTTGTTTTGGGTTGATGTCTGACCAAAGCACATTCATCTCTGGTACACAGAACCCGTCTCCTTCCTGAACGGTATCATGGCGGGACACTCCCATCTTGTTTGTACTTGCGTATAATTGTTTGTACAGATGAATGAGGCATCTTCAGGAATCTGGAAATTGCACCCAAGGATGAACCAGACTTGTGCAAGTCCACAATCCTCTTCCTGACATTTTGGCTGATTTCTTTTGACTTTCTCATGATGCTGCACAAAGAAGCCGTGTGTTTCAGGTGTGCATTAAAATACATCCACAGGTGTGTCTCTACCTCAGATGTTGCCAATAAACCTATCAGAAGCTTCCAAAGACATGACATCATCATATGGGCGGTCCCATATTGTTTAAAGGCACAGTACACTTAGTAATAAAAATTCCTGAAAACATTCTCTCTCTCATTATTCCGGCATTTGGCAAATAGAACTAATTTTGGTTCCAAAAACGGGAAAGGTGTATTCTGATTTCATACTAGTATTATCCTGAGGATCCTCGTCCTCAGATTTTGGTGAGCATTACAGGGGCGTTTGATGCTGCAGGGCTCGGCTGACAGCGATCGATTGTGACATAGTCGGGCGGTGGATGTAGGTCAGCAGCAGCGGTCACGTATGTCCGTCAGTCATGACAGCGCGGAGTTGCATCGAGCCGCCGCACCGCTTTACTGCTGCTGTCAGCTGCCAGTCCTGCCCAGGAAAATCATCCCGTTCTTTCCATCAGACATTTACATAGAGAATGCGGGGCTTTATGTTTTCCCGTAGAATCGAGAAGCTCCCGTTTCCAGAATTTGGGGCAAAAATTGGCCATGAACGACCCCCTTCGACCCGTGAAAAAAACAAACCGCAGATCAAAACGGCGCCATAGAATAACATTGGTCCGAGTGCAATGCGACTTTTTCTTGTGTGCACGAGCCCTTAAAAAGTCCGCGCAGATTTGGGAGGGATCAAAGTTGCTGGATAATAAATTCTCCTAAAGCATAAATTTATATCCACATCTGCTGAAATCTGCCTCTGTAAAGCCGCATGAAAACATCCAAAAATCCCCCACGAGAGGAGCCCTGAGAGCAGCGACGCCGAGAATTCCCCGCCCGCAGCCACTTAAAGAAATTGGAAAAATGAAAATAATGATTATTGCAGATTAGATGCGGATCGCGGCGACCTAGATTCACGGCCTGGCATTATTTTAGGAAACAATCATTGAGATGGAGGGAGATAAACTGTTATGTAACAGCAAAAACAGGGAGGTCAGCAGAAAATCCGAGAGCAGCGGCCATCCCTGCCTGATAAATGATGGCGGGCGTGAATACATATATACGTGGGATATCACACAGGAAGCTGCCAGGGACAGGAGCGAAGGGTCTCACAAATCACCGCAGAATAGTGACACACTGGCACTGTATAGCAGTATATCAGTCATGTATGGCACTGTATAGCAGTATATGAGTCATGTATGGCACTGTTATGTGTCACTGTATGGTACTGTTATATGTTCACTATATGGTACTGTTATATGTTCACTATATGGTACTGTTATACGTCACTATATGGTACTGTTATACGTCACTATATGGTACTGTTATACGTCACTATATGGTACTGTTATATGCCACTATATGGTACTGTTATGTGTCACTATATGGTACTGTTATATGTTTACTATATGGTACTGTTATATGTTTATTATATGGCACTGTTATATGTTCACTTTATGGTACTGTTATATGTTCTCTGTATGGTACTGTTATATGTTTACTATATGGTACTGTTATATGTTCACTGTATGGTACTGTTATATGTTCACTGTATGGTACTGTTATATGCCACTATATGGTACTGTTATGTGTCACTATATGGTACTGTTATATGTTTATTATATGGCACTGTTATATGTTCACTTTATGGTACTGTTATATGTTCTCTGTATGGTACTGTTATATGTTTACTATATGGTACTGTTATATGTTCACTATATGGTACTGTTATATGTTTACTATATGGTACTGTTATATGTTCACTGTATGGTACTGTTATATGTCACTATATGGCACTGTTATATGTTCACTTTATGGTACTGTTATATGTTCACTATATGGTACTGTTATATGTCACTATATGGTACTGTTATATGTCACTATATGGCACTGTTATATGTCACTATATGGTACTGTTATATGTCACTATATGGCACTGTTATATGTCACTATATGGTACTGTTATATGTCACTATATGGTACTGTTATAAGTTCAATGTATGGTACTGTTATATTTTTACTATATGGTACTGTTATATGTTCACTGTATGGTACTGTTATATGTTTACTACAATATATTGTACTGTTATATGTTCGCTATATGGTACTGCTCAATATGGCAGTACAATTTAAGCAACCCCATTATATGGGCCCAATATGGCTTTATGTAAGCACTGTATCATAGCATTAGGAAGCTCAGTATGGCGGTATAATTTAAGCACAGTGTTGAGCTATTATATGGGCCCCATATGGCTTTATATAAATACTGTATCATAGTATTACGTAACTCAGCATGGTGGTATAATTTAAGCACAGTGTTGCACTATTATATGGGCCCCATATGGCTAAGCACTGTATTAAAGTATTAAGTATCTCAGTATGGCGTTATAATTTAAGCATAGTGTGGTGCTATTATATGGGCCACTTATGTCTAAGCACTGTAACATAGTATTAAGCAGCTCAATATGGCAGTATAATTTAAGCAGTGCTGTGCTATATGGGCCCAATATGTCTAAGCACTGTTTAATAATATTAAGTATCTCAGTATGGCAGTATAATTTAAGCACAGTGTGGCGCTATTAAATGAGTCCTATATGGCCTTATGTAAGCACTGTATCATAGTATTAAGCAGCTCAATATGGCAGTATAATTGAAGCACAGTGTGGCGCCATTATATGGACCCCATATGGCCTTATGTGAGCACTGTATCATAGTATTAGGTGCTATAATTGAAGCACATTGTGGCGCTATTTTTTAGAACGGTATTATAGCAGTATTACTGTCAGTTTCTTGCTTTCCATACACGTATATGGCGATGAGTTGTCCCCACACATTTTTCCATGAATTGTAAACAACCCCAATGAGTCCTATATCCCGACCTGTCCCCCGGATGGCGCTGTCCCCGTCACTGCGCCACAAAAACTGACTGTAAATGTCAATATTTCTTTTGCGGCTGTACAGTCATACTTTGTTTTGCAGCGCTCCCTCCTCCGTATCATTAGTCAGATTGTGATGTGTGAGCACAATATGGCGGAGGAGGGGGGGGGCAGGATAGTCACGAGATAAGATGACAGCCGAGGTTTGTCATGGAGGGATACAGCAATAGGTAAAAATAGACGGTGGGACGCGGGCGACATTGTGCCTCAAATTCAGGCCACAACCACAGAAAACGGCCTAAACGTGGCCACCATGGCGACTATACATTTTTTCTGTGGTATTATTTGTATAAATGGCGCAGTTGCCCATAGCAACCAATCAGGTTGCTTCTTTCAATTTCCAAAGAGCCTCTCCAACATGAGAGCTGGAATCCGATTGGTTGTTTTTGGCAAATGGCTCCATTGTGTTATATATCATTTATTATATGCAATTATTGGCGCTAAATAAGCTGGAGACGTATTGAGCCTCCCTCAAGGTCAGCGGTGTCAGCCATGTTGTGCAGTGTGAGGCGAGGTGACTAGGCCTCGGCGGATACCGCCGCCTTCTCAGGGTCTTACGTCCCCGGCCTGCTCGTTCTCAGCTTCCATCGCTGACTTTCGGAGATAAGCTGCCATGGTAACGGGTTCCCGGCGGAGATGTTCTATCTTTCTCTGTTGCCATGACGACCTCTTCCCAAATGGACGTGAAGGCTGATCTGGCTTCCTCATCTTCCCCCGCTCGCTCGCCCCGTCACCTCGCACGTCTCCGACCCTCCCAGTCCCATATCTGCCTTTTTCATCTCATATTCCGGGGCCTCTCGATTTTCCTCGCTCGCCGTGCGCCTTTTATCTCTGTCTCGTATTTACAACATGTTTTTCGAATTTCCTCTGACTGACACCTTCCCACCATCTTATCCCCGGCCTCGCCTCGCTCTTATTCCCGTCACATCTGTCACCTTAGCCGTAGCCCTATATTCATGCATCATGTCATCCGGCGCGTGTCCCCCCCGGGATAGGAGGCCGCGTTCCCCCAGGACCACTCTGCTTGCATCCAATTAGGACATGGAAATTAACATTGTACTGTATCAAAAACAAACAAGCTTCCCCTCCCCCGCTAGACGAAAAACAGTGAAAAACACTATGGCAAAAATAATATGAAAAATAACATTATGCAGATCATCAAGTATTGTGCAAATCATACGTAATAGCACCCCGTGGCCAAAATAGCGTGAAAAACCCTTAGAAAAGTATTGTTTTATATTTTGCCATAGGTTCTATTGCTCTCTGTTATCAGTCATTTCAGGCTAGGCTGTGGTTCTTCAAATGAGAGAACTATAGGGACTGTCCCCTACACTTCAGAGATACCTTCATCTAGAAGATTCGCTTATAATTGTGCTGTACCGTATTAACCCCTAACTGATATAAGCTAACAAAGCAACTTCACTATTATAACCTGCTAGCCTTCATTTTTTTTTTTTTTTTACATGCATCCAGTTTAGCTAACGAGACTTTAAATGACGTGAAATGGCTCCTCAGGGGAGGGACAGTTGAGTGCAGGCTCCACCCCCGCTTATGTGCTGTGACTTTCAGCACCCGGAAGACGGCGTAATACAGAGAAACCCCAGCAGTATTGTCACAGATAACAGCTGGTTAGCTCAGGAGACATTAAGTGATGTGAAATGGCTCCTTGGGGGAGGGACAGTTGGGTGCAGGCTCCACCCCTGCTTATGTGCTGTGATTTTCAGCACCCGGAAGATGGCGTAATACAGAGAAACCCTAGCAGTATTGTCACAGATAACAGCTGGTTAGCTCAGGAGATTTTAAGTGATGTGAAATGGCTCCTCAGGGGTGGGACAGTTGGGTGCAGGCTCCACCCCTGCTTATGTGCTGTGATCTGCAGCACCATGAAGACCATGTTATACAGAGCAACCCCTGGGGAGGGACAATTTCGTGCAAGCTCCTCCCCCGCTTATGTGCTATGATTTTCAGCACCCGAAGACAGTGTGATACACAAAAACCGCTCCAGTATTGTCGCAGATGACAACTGGTTAGCTTAGGAGAGTTTAAGTGAAGTGAAATGGCTCCTCAAGAGAGGGACAGTTGGCTGCAGGCTTTTCCCCTGCTTAGATACTGTAATTTGCAGCACCCAAAAGACAGAGAAACCCCAGCAGTATTGTCACAGATGACAGCTGGATAACTTAGGAGATTTTAAGTGACATGAAATGGCTCCTCAGGGGTGGGACAGTTGAGTGCAGGCTCCACCCCTGCTTATGTGCTTTGAACTGCAGTACTATGAAGACTGTGTTATACAGATAAACCCTTGCAGTGTCACAGATGACAGCTGGTTAGCTCCGGAGACTTTAAGTGACGTAAAATGGCTCCTTGGGGGAGGGACAGTTGGGTGCAGGCTCCGCCCCTGCTTATGTGCTTTGAACTGCAGCACTATGAAGACTGTGTTATACAGATAAACCTCAGCAGTATTGTCACAGATGACAGCTGATTAGCTGAGGAGGGTATAATTGTGTGGTCCTCTCCGTATTATTAAACACTGAATTTTGTCCCTTAAAATCCTTATTAATTATGAGTCCTTGAGTCATGGCGCACGGTCACGACTCATTTCTGTAGCAGACGCTCCTCGCCCGCACACGGATCCTCCGCTTCAGTCTTCATTTTACAAGACTTATAAAGCCTTGAGAGGATTTTTAATCATTTCTTCTCAGAATTGTTGTGGTTTTGTTATATAACCTCAGTGTCCGTCCGGGGGCCGCAGCCTGAGACAGCGAACGGGGGGGGGATAAAAGCCCACCTGGCTCAGGGTCAAGACCATGCTATTACTGGGGTCACAGAACACCGGGACAGAGATATTAAGTGATAAGCGGCGTCAGTGGAGGAAAACGCTGCTCATGGCAAAAAGCCCCGCAATGGAGTGACTGCGGGATGAGCCAAGTGACCACAAGCTCTAGTCTTATGTCACATGGGATCATAAAAAGATCTAAAAAATAGTTTTCTACCTGGAACCTGTCAGCAAGTTGCTTGTTGATGGAGCCATTATATTCTACAATAAAATTTGGACTATAAAAAAAATTGTTTTCAAACTGGAACCTGTCAGCAAGTTGCTGTTGACAGATCTGTTGTGTTCTACAATAAATATAAAAATATAGTTTTCTACCTGGAACCTGTCAGCAAGTTGCTGTTGACAGATCTGTTGTGTTCTACAATAAATATATAAATATAAAAATATAGTTTTCTATCTGGAACCTATCAGCAAGTTGTTGTTGACAAATCTGTTGTGTTCTTCAATAAGAATCCGAATTAAAAAAATAAAATAAAAAATGTTTTCTGGTCTGTAACCTGTCAGCAAGCCACTATTGACAGATCTGATGTGTTCTACAATAAAATCCTAAATATATATATATATATATATATATATATATATATATATATATATATATATATATATATATATATATATATATATATATATATATAAAAAATGTTCTCTATGAGGAACTTGTCAGCAAGTTGCTGTTGACAGATCTGTTGTATTCTACAATAAAAATCTGAATATAAAACATTGTTCTCTATCAAGAACCTGTCAGCAAGTTGCTGTTTACAGATCTGATGTGTTCTACAATAAAATCCTAAATATAAAAAAAATGCTCTCTATCTGGAACCTGTCAGCAAGGTGCTGTTGGCAGATCTGTTGTGTGCAGCAATAAAAGTATAAATATAAAAAAAAATATATTTTCTATTTGGAACCTGTCAGCAAGTTGCTATTGACAGATCTGTTGTGTTCTACAATAAAAATCTGAATATAAAAAAAAATTGTTCTCTATCAGGAACCTGTCAGCAAGTTGCAGTTTACAGATCTGTTGTATTCTACAATTGAAGTATAACCCTGTTTTTGGCTGCAATAAAAGTAAATTATATATATATATATTTCTGCCTGGAACCTGTCAGCAAGTTGCTATTGACAGATTTGTTAGATTCTACAATAAAAGTATAAATATAAAAAAAATTATTTTCTACCTGGATACTATCAGCAAGTTGTTGACAGACCTGTTGTGTTCTACAATAAAAATCTGAATTAAAAAAACATGTTTTTTTTAATATCTGGAACCTGTCAGCAAGCTGCTGTTGACAGATCTGCTATGTACCGTAATATATATGTATATATATGATATATATATATATATATATATATATATATATATATATATAAAAAAAAGCTTTTTATCTGGAATCTAGCAGCAAGACGTTGTTGACAGATCTATTGTGTGCAGCAATATATTATATTTATTTATATATATATATATATATTTATATATATATATATATATATATATATATATATATATATATATATATATATATATATATATATATATATATATATATATATATATATATATATATATATATATATATATATATATAAATAATTTTCCATATGGAACCACCTGTCAGCAATTTGCTATTGACAGATCTGTCGTGTGCTGCAGTAAAAGTATATATATATATATATATATATATATATATATATATATATATATATATATATATATATATATATATATATACCTGGAACCTGTCAGTGAGTTGCTATTATAAGATCTGTTGTGTTCTACAATAACTATCTGAATATAAAAAAAAAAGTTCTCTATCTGGAACCTGTCAGCAAGTTGCTGTTGACAGATCTGTTGTGTTCTACAATAAAAGTATAAATATAAAAAATAATTGTTTTCTACCTGGAAGCTGTCAGCAAGTTGCTGTTGACAGATCTTTCATTTCTACTATATTGTTAGATAATATAACCTTATTATTTTAGGGTGTGATAGAAATGATGAAGTGAATGCACACATTAGGGAGACAGATCAGTCAACAGCAGCTGTTGATGGTTTTTACAAGACCAAAAGTTAAAGGAATAAACCTGACCTAAGCACTGACGAGGGGCAAGCACCCCGAAACACCGTGTCTGCAAATTGGGATTCTGATCTGGCTTATATATCCTGAGTCATATTGCAAAGGATTGTTAAAAATCCACTTGTGACTTTTAGGATCGCTACTTCCAATAGGTGGCGCTGCGCTAGAGTTTGTCTCCTTTACTGGAGAGACAATATGGGCCGCTCTCCACTGAAGTCAAACGGGTCCTGAAACCACCGTATGTGCCTCTCTCCAGTGAAGTCAATGGGGTCCTGAGACCACCGTATGTGCTTCTCTCCAGTGATGTCTATGGCGACCTGGCACCACTGTATGGGTCTCTCTCCAGTGAAGTCTATGGGGTCCTGAGACCATTGTATGGGCCGCTCTCCAGTGAAGTCTATAGGGTCCTGGGATTACCGTATGGGTCACTACCCAGTGAAGTCTATGGGGTCCTGAGACCACCGTCTGGGACCCTTTCCAGTGAAGTTTATGGGGTCCTCTTATTATTGTATGGGCCCCTCTCCAGTTCTCCAGTTAAATCTATGGGGTCCTGAGACCACTGTCTGGGTCCCTCTATAGTGAAGTCTATTGGGTCCAAAGACCACCATATGGGCCCCTGTCCAGTAAAGTCTATGGGATCCTGAGCCCAACATCTAGGCCCCTCTCCAGTGATGTCTCTAGCGTCCTGAGACCACTGTATGGGCCTATCTCCAGTGAAGTCTATGGAGCTAGTGAAGTCTATGTGGCCCTGAGACCACCGTACGGGCCCCCTTTCCAGTGAACTCAATGGGGTCCTGAAACGACCGTATTGGCCTCTCTCCAGTGAAGTCTATGGGATCATAAGACCACAGTATGGACCACTCTCCAGTGAAGTCTATGGGGTCCTGAGACCACTGTATGGGCCGCTCTCCAGTGAAGTCTATGGGGTCTTTCTATAGGGCTGAGACATGTGACCTGCGCCAGACGCAACACGTGAGATGTATATAGAAGGGATGAATTATAGATATTTGCGTCTGGTCAGTATTTTATTTCAGCCTCATCCGATTGGGACTCATAAAATTACAAAGCAATTCATCCCGGCTGCAGCGAGGACCCGGGGAACGCCTTGTAAATCCTAATGTGAGCGCCGCACAGTAATGGACCGCGGCGAGGGAAAGAACTGCCGGGACCGCGAGGGTTAACCCTGAGGGTATCTGAGCTACTGGGCGCAGTTAAGTATCTCATGGTTTGCAGCCAAATATATCTAAGCCTATCTTCTAATACAGTGCTGCTAAATGTATCTGAGCACAGGAGTAACTACAATAGGTGCAGGAGATGAAACTGCACCCGGGCCCTGGATCCTCGGGGGCCCCAAAAATCTATTTGGCCTATATGGGGCCCATGAGCTTCAAGTTATGCCACTGTATCCAAGTCTGTTAAGTGTGATAGTGTTTATTGATCCATGTATCTCATCCTATCATGTGTATCCTGTGTGATACTGTCTGCTGAGCCGTGTATCTAATCCTCTCCTGTGTGATACTGTCTGCTGACCTGTATCTAATCCTCTCCTGTGTGATACTGTCTGCTGAGCTGTGTATCTAATCCTCTCCTGTGTGATACTGTCTGCTGAGCTGTGTATCTAATCCTATCCTGTGTGATACTGTCTGCTGAGCCGTGTATCTAATCCTATCCTGTGTGATACTGTCTGCTGAGCCATGTATCTAATCCTCTCCTGTGTGATACTGTCTGCTGAGCCGTGTATCTAATCCTCTCCTGTGTGATACTGTCTGCTGACCTGTATCTAATCCTCTCCTGTGTGATACTGTCTGCTGAGCTGTGTATCTAATCCTCTCCTGTGTGATACTATCTGCTGAGCTGTGTATCTAATCCTCTCCTGTGTGATACTGTTTGCTGAGCCGTGTATCTAATCCTCTCCTGTGTGATATTGTCTGCTGAGCTGTGTATCTAATCCTATCCTGTGTGATACTGTCTGCTGAGCCGTGTATCTAATCCTCTCCAGTGTGATACTGTCTGCTGAGCTGTGTATCTAATCCTCTCCTGTGTGATACTGTCTGCTGAGCTGTGTATCTAATCCTCTCCTGTGTGATACTGTCTGCTGAACTCTGTATCTAATCATCTCCTGTGTGATACTGTCTGCTGAGCTGTGTATCTAATCCTCTCCTGTGTGATACTGTCTGCTGAGCTGTGTATCTAATCCTCTCCTGTGTGATACTGTCTGCTGAGCTGTGTATCTAATCCTCTCCTGTGTGATCCTGTCTGCTGAGCTGTGTATCTAATCCTCTCCTGTGTGATACTACATCTCATCCTTTGTGGTGTGTTTCTCATTCCCCCCGTCCCTCTCGCTCCAGGAATTCTGCACGGACGTCTCCTGGCGCCAAACAATACAATATCGTAAATGGACGCTGTAAATTCACCGAACCCGAATGACAGCAAGTGATAAACCCGTCCGGAATCACCAGAACCAGCACCAAACACCCGAACATCAATCCAGCGACTGCTGCAACAAGCGGAGATATATGAACTGCTGCATCTACATCTGTAACTCCGCATGATATGAACCATGCCGGTATAACCCGGGCATCTCCTGTATATAATTATATATGTACAGCTGGTATAACCTGGGCATCTCCTGTATATAATTATATATGTACAGCCGGTATAACCCGGGCATCTCCTGTATATAATTATATATGTACAGCCGGTATAACCTGGGCATCTCCTGTATATAATTATGTATGTACAGCTGGTATAACCTGGGCATCTCCTGTATATAATTATATATGCACAGCCGGTATAACCTGGGCATCTCCTGTATATAATTATATATGTACAGCCGGTATAACCCGGGCATCTCCTGTATATAATTATACATGTACAGCCGGTATAACCCGGGCATCTCCTGTATATAATTATATATGTACAGCCGGTATAACCTGGGCATCTCCTGTATATAATTATATATGTACAGCCGGTATAACCCGGGCATCTCCTGTATATAATTATACATGTACAGCTGATATAACCCGGGTATGTCCTGTATATAATTATATATGTACAGCCGGTATAACCCGGGCATCTCCTGTATATAATTATATATGTACAGCCGGTATAACCCGGGCATCTCCTGTATATAATTATATATGTACAGCCGGTATAACCTGGGCATCTCCTGTATATAATTATATATGTACAGCCGGTATAACCTGGGCATCTCCTGTATATAATTATATATGTACAGCCGGTATAACCTGGGCATCTCCTGTATATAATTATATATGTACAGCCGGTATAACCTGGGCATCTCCTGTATATAATTATATATGTACAGCCGGTATAACCTGGGCATCTCCTGTATATAATTATATATGTACAGCCGGTATAACCTGGGCATCTCCTGTATATAATTATATATGTACAGCCGGTATAACCTGGACATCTCCTGTATATAATTATATATATACAGCCGGTATAACCTGGGCATCTCCTGTATATAATTATATATGTACAGCTGGTATAACCCGGGCATCTCCTGTATATAATTATATATGTACAGCCGGTATAACCCGGGCATCTCCTGTATATAATTATATATGTACAGCCGGTATAACCCGGGCATCTCCTGTATATAATTATATATGTACAGCCGGTATAACCTGGGCATCTCCTGTATATAATTATATATGTACAGCCGGTATAACCTGGGCATCTCCTGTATATAATTATATATGTACAGCTGCTATAACCTGGGCATCTCCTGTATATAATTATATATGTACAGCCGGTATAACCTGGGCATCTCCTGTATATAATTATATATGTACAGCCGGTATAACCTGGGCATCTCCTGTATATAATTATATATGTACAGCCGGTATAACCTGGGCATCTCCTGTATATAATTATATATGTACAGCCGGTATAACCTGGGCATCTCCTGTATATAATTATATATGTACAGCCGGTATAACCTGGGCATCTCCTGTATATAATTATATATGTACAGCCGGTATAACCTGGGCATCTCCTGTATATAATTATATATATATACAGCTGGTCTATTATCAAAAGTATTATAGGCAATATTAAAAAGAGAATTCTACTGAGTATTACATGGAGTGTTTTATACACTTGTTCCCTTTAATGCCTTTCATGTGGCACTAAAGGGTGTTTTGGCTTGATTAACTTAATAAGTAAATAATTAAGAAAAAGTGACTTGGGGCGCACCCTATTTTTGATAACCAGTAAAGCAGATAGCTGATGATATCAGGCTGGGAAAGCTCATACTTTGTTGGCCCTCCCCAGCCTAAAAATAGCAGCTTGCAGCCACCCCAGAAGTTAGACATCACATTACTTGCTCCTATTCTGGAGCTTTGCCGGGCTCTTCCTGATTATCCTGGTGCGATGGCAAGCAAGGTAATATTTTTTGGGGTTAATGTCAGCTGTGTAGTGACAGCTGGCATGAAGCCCGGGGTTAGTAATGGAGAGGCGTCAATCACCCCCCCCCATTACTAACCCAGAAAGTCAAAAGAACAAACACACAAAATCACTGAGTCACACAGCACGCAGCGTAACCTGGGACATCTCATGAGAGGGGACATATCTAACGTCATCACTCATCCATGTCCCAGCGTGAGCTGCGACCGCTTGCTGTTCAAAGTCTATGGAGCCTTGTTGTGAGGTTTTGTACTCTTTGGTCCTGCATGGGCATGGGTTTTCTTTAGAAAATTAGTGAACCAGGGTAAAAAAAAATCAGGGAGTGTTTTTTTTAAACTATTTTTTCCTGTGTGTCTTATTTCCTTTTTACTTACTGGGTTAGTAATTTGGCAGTCTGATAGACGCCTCTCCACTACTAACCCCTGGGCTTGATGCCAGCTGTATATTTACAGAATTCACAGCTGACACCAACCCCAAATAACGTTACCCAGATTGCCAGCGCACCAGGGCAATCAGGAAGAGCCCGCCAAAGTGCCAGCATTGGACAATCTAATGTGATGTGCCACTTCCGAGGCGCCTGCGGGCTGCTATTTATAGGCTGGGAAGGGCCAAATAGCCAGTGGCATTCCCAACCTGATAATATTAGCCCCCAGCTGTCTGCTTTACCATGGTAGGTTATGAAAAATAGGGGGGACCCCATAAAGTTTTCTCTATTTTTTTAATTAATTATTTATTAAGTTAATCTATTACCTTTCTATTATACAGTTGAAACCAGAAATTTCCCTCCGCTCTCTATAAGGACATATCTGCACGTTTTTCCCTCCACTCTCATCTGCAGGTTTTTCCTCCGCTCTCTATAAGGACACATCTGCAGGGTTTTTCCCTCTGCTCTCTATACAGACACATCTGCAGGTGTTTCCCTCCCTCTCTATATAGACACATCTTCCGGTTTTCCCTCCGCTCTCTATATAGACACATCTGCAGGTTTTTCCCTCCGCTCTCTATAAAGACACATCTGCAGGTTTTTCCCTCTGCTCTCTATATAGACACATCTGCAGGTTTTTCCCTACCCTCTCTATACAGACACATCTGCAGGTTTTTCCCTCTGCTCTCTATACAGACACATCTGCAGGTTTTTCCCTCCCCTCTCTATACAGACACATCTGCAGGTTTTTCTCACTATCTGACATGAAATCAGATTAAAACTTTACTATTTTCAGTTAATTAGGCTTCAGAGCTTCTCCCTTTTTCCTCCATAACGATGGTCATTATGGGCGAACAGTTCAGTTTTAGTTTCGTCAGACCCCAGGACGTCTCCAGAAATTAAGGTCTTTGTTCCTGTTGCATGTGCAGACATTAATGTGGCTTTTTCTGTGTCTTTTGGGGTAATGGCTTCATCCTGGCAGAGCGGTCTTTCAGCCCATGTTGATACAGGACTCGTGTCACTGTGGATAATGACACAATCTTACCAGCTTCCGCCAGCATCTTCACAAGGTCTTCTGCTTTTGTTCTTGGGTTGATCTGCACATGTCTGACCAAAGCCCGTTCATCTCTGGTGCACAGAACCCGTCTCCTTCCTGAGCGGTGTGATGGCCGGACATTCCCATCTTGTGTGTACTTGTGTATAATTGTTTGTACAGATGAGTGAGGCACCTTCAGGAATCTGGAAATTGCACCCAAGGATGAACCAGATTGTGCAAGTCCACAATTCTCCTCCTGAGATTTTGGCTGATTTCTCTTGACTTTCCCATGATGCTGCACAAAGAAGCCGTGTGTTTCAGGTGTGCATTACAATACATCCACAGGTGTGTCTGTAATTAACTCAGATGTGGCCAATAAACCTATCAGAAGCTTCCAAAGACATGACATCATCATATGGGCGGTCCCATCTTGTTTAAAGGCACAGTACACTCAGTGTATGGAGACTTCACTGTGCAGAAAGTAATAAAAATGCCTGGAAACATTCTCTCTCTTTCTCATTATTCTGGAATTTGGCAAATACAAATAATTTGGTTTCGAATGGACCTAAAACGGGAGAAAAATCTGCAGATGTGTCTGTATAGAGAGCGGAGGGAAAAACCTGCAGATGTGTCTGTATAGAGAGCGGAGGGGAACCTGCAGATGTGTCTAACAGAGCAGAGGGAAAAGCCTGCAGATGTGTCTATATAGAGAGCGGAGGGAAAAACCTGCAGATGTGTCTGTATAGAGAGCGGAGGGAAAAACCTGCAGATGTGTCTGTATAGAGAGCGGAGGGAAAAACCTGCAGATGTGTCTGTATAGAGAGCGGAGGGAAAAACCTGCAGATGTGTCTGTATAGAGAGCGAAGGAAAAATAAGGATTTGAACTGTATGTAATTATATATGTACAGCCGGTATAACCCGGGCATCTCCTGTATATAATTATATATGTACAGCCGGTATAACCTGGGCATCTCCTGTATATAATTATAAATGTGCAGCCGGTATAACCTGGGCATCTCCTGTATATAATTATAAATGTGCAGCCGGTATAACCTGGGCATCTCCTGTATATAATTATATATGTACAGCCGGTATAACCTGGGCATCTCCTGTATATAATTATATATGTACAGCCGGTATAACCTGGGCATCTCCTGTATATAATTATATATGTACAGCTGGTATAACCTGGGCATCTCCTGTATATAATTATATATGTACAGCTGGTATAACCTGGGCATCTCCTGTATATAATTATATATGTACAGCCGGTATAACCTGGGTATCTCCTGTATATAATTATATATGTACAGCCGGTATAACCTGGACATCTCCTGTATATAATTATATATGTACAGCCGGTATAACCTGGGTATCTCCTGTATATAATTATATATGTACAGCCGGTATAACCTGGACATCTCCTGTATATAATTATATATGTACAGCTGGTATAACCTGGGCATCTCCTGTATATAATTATATATGTACAGCCGGTATAACCTGGACATCTCCTGTATATAATTATATATGTACAGCCGGTATAACCTGGGTATCTCCTGTATATAATTATATATGTACAGCTGGTATAACCTGGGTATCTCCTGTATATAATTATATATGTACAGCCAGTATAACCTGGGCATCTCCTGTATATAATTATATATGTACAGCCAGTATAACCTGGGCATCTCCTGTATATAATTATATATGTACAGCCGGTATAACCTGGGCATCTCCTGTATATAATTATATATGTACAGCTGGTATAACCTGGGCATCTCCTGTATATAATTATATATGTACAGCTGGTATAACCCGGGCATCTCCTGTATATAATTATATATGTACAGCTGGTATAACCTGGGCATCTCCTGTATATAATTATATGTGTACAGCCGGTATAACCTGGGTATAATCTGTATATAATTATATATGTACAGCCGGTATAACCTGGGCATCTCCTGTATATAATTATATATGTACAGCCGGTATAACCTGGGCATCTCCTGTATATAATTATATATGTACAGCCGGTATAACCCGGGCATCTCCTGTATATAATTATATATGTACAGCCGGTATAACCCGGGCATCTCCTGTATATAATTATATATGTACAGCTGGTATAACCTGGGCATCTCCTGTATATAATTATATATGTACAGCCGGTATAACCCGGGCATCTCCTGTATATAATTATATATGTACAGCCGGTATAACCTGGGCATCTCCTGTATATAATTATATATGTACAGCTGGTATAACCTGGGCATCTCCTGTATATAATTATATATGTACAGCCGGTATAACCTGGGCATCCCCTGTATATAATTATATATGTACGGCCGGTATAACCTGGGCATCTCCTGTATATAATTATATATGTACATCTGATATAACCTGGGCATCTCCTGTATATAATTATATATGTACAGCCGGTATAACCTGGGCATCTCCTGTATATAATTATATATGTACAGCCGGTATAACCTGGGCATCTCCTGTATATAATTATATATGTACAGCTGGTATAACCTGGGCATCTCCTGTATATAATTATATATGTACAGCTGGTATAACCTGGGTATGTCGTGTATAGAATTGTTCATGTACATTAAGATTTGTGTCCATTCTTTCCGCTGTCGTATTATTGCACGCTTTGTTTATCTACAGTCCGCTGTGCGGTGTATACAGTCCGCTGTGCGGTGTATACAGTCCATGTGCGGTGTATACAGTCCATGTGCGGTGTATACAGTCCATGTGCGGTGTATACCGTCCCTGTGCGGTGTATACCGTCCCTGTGCGGTGTATACCGTCCCTGTGCGGTGTATACAGTCCGCTGTGCGGTGTATACAGTCCCTGTGCGGTGTATACAGTCCATGTGCGGTGTATACAGTCCATGTGCGGTGTATACAGTCCATGTGCGGTGTATACCGTCCATGTGCGGTGTATACAGTCCGCTGTGCGGTGTATACAGTCCCTGTGCGGTGTATACAGTCCATGTGCGGTGTATACAGTCCATGTGCGGTGTATACCGTCCCTGTGCGGTGTATACAGTCCCTGTGCGGTGTATACAGTCCCTGTGCGGTGTATACAGTCCCTGTGCGGTGTATACAGTCCCTGTGCGGTGTATACAGTCCCCTGTGCGGTGTATACAGTCCCCTGTGCGGTGTATACCGTCCCTGTGCGGTGTATACAGTCCCTGTGCGGTGTATACAGTCCCTGTGCGGTGTATACAGTCCCTGTGCAGTGTATACCGTCCCTGTGCGGTGTATACAGTCCCTGTGCGGTGTATACAGTCCCTGTGCGGTGTATACAGTCCCTGTGCGGTGTATACAGTCCCTGTGCGGTGTGTACAGTCCCTGTGCGGTGTATACAGTCCCTGTGCGGTGTATACAGTCCCTGTGCGGTGTATACAGTCCCTGTGCGGTGTATACAGTCCCTGTGTCTTGCTGCAGTCCGGGCTTTGTGGACAGAATGACTCCGGCTCACATGAGCCCTAACAATACACAGCAGCCTTGTGACTTTCTTATAAGGGTCTGTATTGTGTATGGGAGAGGGGGGGTCAGTACCAGGGGGAGACGGTGTAGAGTGACCGGGTCCTGCCCACGGCCCCCTGTATCTGCAGGCACCTGGTGCTGGTCATCATCTCTGCGGCTGAGCCCAACAGAGCAGCGTTATGAGAGCAGTGACTGATATCGGTCATATACCTTATAATAGTGCTGGAGCATTATAAGAAGAGCGACTGTCAGATAATAGTGCAGATAATAGCGCCATATACAGCCCACATAATACCTCCATATACAGCTCACATAACACCGACATATACAGCCCACATAATACCGAAATATACAGCCCACATATTACCGCCATATACAGCCCACATAATACCTCCATATATAGCTCACATAATACCACCATATACGGTCCACATCATACCGACTTATGCAGCCAACATAATACCGAGATATAAGACCACATATTACCGCCATATACAGCCCCCATAATACCGCCATATACAACCAATATAATAACGGCACATACAGCCCACATAATACCACCATATACGGCCCACATAATACCGTAATATGCAGACCACATAATACGGCCATATACAGCCCCCATAATACCACTATATACAGCCCACATAACTCTGTTATTTACAGACCACATAATACCACCATATAATACCACCATATACAGCCTACATAATACCACCATATACAGGCAACATAATACCACCATATACAGCCCACATAATACCGTCATATACAGACCACATAATACCACGATATACAGACCAAATAATACCGCCATATACAACCTACATAATACCGCCACATACAGCCCACATAATACTGTCACATACAAACCAGATAATACCGTCATATACAAACCACATAATACTGCCATGTACAGACCAAATAATACCGCCATATAAAGCTCGTATAATACTGCAATACACAGCTTTTATAATAGCGCCATATTGTGCCTATATAATAAACAATCTACAATAGTCTCTAAAAGAGTTCACATAATTCTGTCATACCGCCATATAGTGCCCAGGTAATAGCACCATTCAGCTCATAAAATACCGTCATACTGTGCCTACGTAATATACCGTATCCCAATAATAGAGCTTACTTAATGCCGCCATATAGTCCCCAGACCCAAATAACATCACCGTGCTCTGCTGCGCATTATCAAGTGGCTTTAGTTTTCTCCTGGGGTTCCTGCTCCGATGGTCCCCACGGACTCCCAAACCCTTCCCTGTACAGTCACCCTCTCCCCACCCTGAACTGCCTGATAACAGGGAACAACAGAGAAAATTGGCTGATAATAGAAACAAAAAATGTTATTCCTCTGTAGCATGGTCAGCTGGCTGATAACAGGGAGCAATAACACCGAATTCACTTGCTCTTCTTCATAAATGATAGGGGCAGAGATTTTTCCTTAAGTCAAAAGACTTAATTGGCTGATAACAGAGGCACTAGAACAGGCAATAGAAAATGTAGAAGCAGTTCCCTTTAGTAAGGGGCAGAGTGCAAGCTCTTGGGCCCAGAACACAAGACCTAACTGGCTGATAACAGAGACAATAGACTGTGGTAACCGTTCCCTTTAGTAAGGAGTAGAGTGCAAGCTCTTGGGCCCAGAACACAAGACCTAACTGGCTGATAACAGAGACAATAGACTGTGGTAACCGTTCCCTTTAGTAAGGAGTAGAGTGCAAGCTCTTGGGCCCAGAACACACGTTATCTGGGTCCGTGTTGATCCAGTGGTGCTTGGTATATGGCGATGTCAGCGCAGGGGGAGTAGTTGGGTCCCCCCCGCCGCTCCCGCCGCCGCCCGCTGCTCATCCATTACGGATCCATCTCCCAATTAGTAATTCCATTAATCTCCATTCTGGCATCAGGCACCACCTGCTATTTCAGTGCAGCGCCCAGCTGTACCGCCGCGCCGACCCGCGCCGTCCAGACGCATCCCCGCGTCCTGCTGTGCACGGGCTCCCGCGTCACGTCACTTAACCCTTTTATCGTTAGCGGCGGCGATTCTCCGTGCCCACCTCTGTCCCCGTATCCTCTCTCCGTGCCCCGATCCATGTTTCGTTTTTTTTTTTTTTTTTACCTGCGATGGTGGTGCGATTGTTTACCCGGCAATATTTTTTTGGGGAAAATATAGGCATCCGATCCAATCCGATTGATGCGGTGCCGTATCATGGCGGAAACGACAAATAAAATTGTTACATTGTATCATCATCTACCATTCTGCCCCCTTGCGCCACCCCTGGCCTGACCCTGCCAAAAATAAGCGTAAAGGGTTAATAGCAGTCGCAGGATGCTCCATTGCATCATTGGCGGTGTGAGGTAAATCCGGAGATATGACGATAAATCATGACATTCAAGTCATGTCAGGAAGCCCTCTCCTGGTGTCACTACCCCCTTCCCTTCACACAACTGGTTTAGCAACAAATCCATGGCCATGTCCTGTGATATGGAAATTAGGTGGCTTTAGGACAATGGACACAGGATGACTCCCTGCCGTCACCCTGTAGTAGGAGCTGCTAGCTAGTTAGCAAGGCTATGGAAATAGCCAGACAGAACGACTCCAGTAAAAAATGGTTCATATCTCGCAAGCCATATTTCCGATAAATATGGCAACCATAAAAATGGTGTCTCCGCATGTGGACGATGCCGGCACCCCCTTTTTATGGGAACAGGACATTGGGAAATGCCCCAGGCGTGATATCAGCCAATGGGGAACTGGCAGACAGGTCATGAGTCCCCTCGTTCTGTAGCTAAATTCATAACTGTCACAATGAGAGCATTGGCGTCTGCCTACGACGCTCCCAGGCAAAGTTATAGCCAAAATCCCCTTTGCTGGATAATTCTGATCCATGCAGGGGGAGTGGCAGTGCTTCCCTGTGAGGTCACTAAGGTAGGAGGGGACCTGGATCTGCCCAGGTTGATAACCCTACTTCGGCCATTTTCCAGTGTTCTTCTGCTCGGGGGCCTGGTTGGGAAAGACCTGTGAGGGGGTTCCTGGAAACCTGGTCTACAGCGCCCCCCTGTGGCCAGACGCAACAAGGTAACTGCTGGAACTGTGTATGCCTGTTTGTAACCCATGCTTTGATTGTAACTGTACTCTGACATAACTGTATATTCTGTAGATTCCCTATTGTATATATTGTAGTTTCTAGTGTGCTTTAGGCTGATTAAAGTATATAATTAATCTTGAGCTGTTCTGTTATCTCGATCTTGAATCCCACGTCTGTGTGTTCGGCTAATAGTTACCGTAAATCGGTTGGTGGCAGCGAGTTGTGCCAAGGATTATTGTGGGGAGGCCAGTGAGATTCGGGAAGATATTATATATTCCGCCCGCGGAGGTCGGGGGAATATATACCTTACTCTCACCGGGGACCCTTCAATAATCGGCATAAGTAGTATAGCGGCCTCCTTGCTTATTGTCGGGCAATTCCATAATTGGCCTGACTATAAGAGGGGCGCTAGAGAGCGCGTCACGTGCTCTGTCTGTCGGTCGGGAGGTATAAAGTAGGGGTGACCCCCACTTGTTACCCCCCGATTGTGACGTACTGGTAGCCAGCGCGGGGGATTTCTGAGTGACCCCCCCGGTGGTTTGTGACATATTGGTGGCAAGCGGTGGGATCGAGATAATAGTGTGTGTGAGTGTGAGACCCATACTCCCAGACACTAAAGACTGCCTGCAGCAGCTGTGGCTGCTGGGGTCTTCAGACTAGCTCAACACTAGAGTGTCAGAGTGCAGATACTGTAAGGTGTGTGGAGGCATCAGGTGTCAGTTCTGTGTCAGTGACCAAAAGTCTGCAAGAATGGCTGAGAGCACCAGGAGCAAAGCCAAAGGAATGGCCGATGCTCAGGCCAGAGACGATGAGGAGGTTGTCCACGAGTCCTCCAGGAGCTCGACGCCAGAAAACAGCTCTGCAGAGGACATTGCACAACCGGGCACTGCTGGACAAGATGAGGAGCAGCTCGCCCAAGGGTCCTCAACGAGCCAGACGCCAGCCCTCCGCTCTGCAATGGACAGTGAAGCACCAGGCTCCGCAGCGGGCCGCAGATCACCACGTGCCATTCCACCGAGCCTGGGAGGCTCGGATAGCCTTCTTCAAATGGCTATGGCCCTACGCCAGGCTGGAGACCGGGAGGGCTACAAGGAACTCATGGCCGAGCGTGAGCGGCAAGCAGCGCGTGAAGAGCGCCAGGCAGAGCGTAACTACCAGCTGCAGCTAGCTCAGCTCCGGCCCTCATCAGCCACCCGTGACCTTCCAGACACCAAACTTCCAAAGGTCCGTGTTGAGGACTTCCCAGTGCTGGAGAAGGATGGAGACTTGGACTCTTTCTTGACTGCTTTTGAACGGACTTGCTTGCAGCATCATCTGAACAAGGACCAGTGGGCCAAATACCTGACCCCCCGTTTAAGGGGTAAGGCCCTGGATGTCCTTGGGGACTTGCCTGCTGAGGCAGATCAGGGCTACGACACCATCAAGCGGGCCCTGATCCAACAGTACAACCTCACTCCAGAGTCCTACCGCAAGAAGTTCCGGAGCCTACAGAAGGGACCAAAGGACTCCTGGGCTGACCACCGGCGGGCACTTGCCCGAGCTGCCGACCACTGGACCCAAGGCCTGCAGCTTTCCACCGGACCGGAGATCCTGGACTTGTTCATCACGGAGCAACTCTTGTGGAACTGCCCTGAGGATCTCCGCCAGTTCATCCGAGACCAGAAGCCAAAGGGATCCACGGCTACAGCTGCCCTGGCAGATGACTACACCAACAATCGGGCTCCTGAAGCCAGGAGAGCAGCCACCAGCAGCACCTGGAGAGGGGGTAAGATGAACTCTGCGACTGCCCCACCTGCCCCTAGACTGCAGGGGGTGTCCCCCTCAACTCCCCTCTCCAGGCCCGTGGCAGAACCAAGACGGTGCCACCAGTGCAACCTACCTGGACACTTCAAGGCCATGTGCCCTCAGCGTCCCAAGGCCCCGGCTCCGTCCCCGTCCCAAGGGCCGCCCAAGGTGTATTGTGTGGGTGGGGGTGGTGGTAGGTCCCTGGACAGCTTCCAACCTGTCACCGTCGGCCAGTCTGTGACCATAGGACTGCGAGACAGCGCCTCGGAGGTGACTCTGGTGCGGCCTGAGATGGTGTCCCCCCAAGACTTGATCCCTGGAAAAACCCTCGCTGTCTCCGGGATTGGAGGCATTGACCCGGCGCTGCCTGTTGCTGACATTTATGTGGACTGGGGCGCAGGGCGAGGGGTGAGGGAGGTGGGGGTAACTGATCGGATCCCTGCAAACGTGCTACTTGGGACAGATTTGGGGCAAATAACCTCCCAGTTTGGCCCCGCCCCAAAGGCTGAACCTTCAGCCAGTGCTGACGTGCCTCCGGACAATGTTAATGTGTTATCTATGAATGATGTAAGGGAGGAGGGAGTGAACTCTGATATTTCTGCTTGCATAGACACCATAGACACACACACAGCTGCAGCTGTGACAGGGGAGGGGGTCAGAGAAAGGTGTGACAATGCCTCTACAAGTAACCAGCCTGTGAGCTGGGATCTGCTGCCCTCTGCAGGGATAAGCAGAGAGCAGGGTGCTGCAGGGGGAGGACCAGTGTGTGGGGTGGGGGCTACCACAGCAAATGTGGGGTCCCCAGAGATTTCACAGCGGGGTTCTGTTGCTGCAGGGGGGGAACAGGCAGGTGAGATTGGGGCCGGTCCAGGAGCGGAAGTGCTCCCAGGTAAGATCTCGGTGCATGGTTCCCCCACAACCGGGGTGTCAGGAAGCCAGGTAGGTCTGCCTGAACCGGCGACTTGGTCAGGAACGGAGGAGGAGCAGGCACGACCCACGGTCGCAGCGGCTGTGGCCGCTGTCACCCGCAGTGGGAGTGCTGGAAGCCAAGGGGCCTCCCGGAGGTCCGATAGCTCTTCCCCTTCTGACCAAGTGGCAGCCGAGTCAGGTGGAGGCCAGGACACAGGTCCCGGGGTACTGACTGAAGATGTGACAGTCTCGTCGATTCTGGCCACATCTAGTCAGGAGTTTCAGGCAGCGTTAGAAGCTGACGACAGCCTGAAAGCTCTAAAGGAGCAGGCGGCACAGCCTCCCTCGGACTCGGACCCGGAGCGAGTGGTCTGGGACCAAGGACGGCTGTACCGGGCCACGGTCCAGCAGGGTTCACCGGAGGCGTGGCCCAGGGACCGACAGTTGGTGGTACCCTATCCGTTCCGGACGGAGTTGTTGCGGATCGCACATGAGATTCCGATGGCCGGACACCTAGGGATCGCTAAGACCAAGGCCAGGTTAAACCAGCATTTCTACTGGCCAAAAATGGGGGCCGATGTGGCTGCCTACTGCCGTTCGTGTGAAACCTGTCAGAGAGTGGGGAAGGCGGGGCCACGCCCCAAAGCCCCACTGGTATCTCTGCCAATCATCGATGAGCCTTTCAGGAGGGTGGCTGTGGATCTGGTCGGCCCGCTGGCCATCCCCAGCAGCTCCGGGAAACGCTTCATACTGACGGTAGTGGACTATGCCACCCGGTACCCAGAAGCAGTGGCCTTGTCGTCCATTCGGGCTGACAAGGTGGCCACCGCATTGCTGGAGATTTTCTCCCGAGTGGGTTTTCCCCAGGAAATGCTCACTGACCGGGGGACCCAATTCATGTCCCAGCTGATGGAGGCCCTCTGTAAGCAAGTCCAGGTGCGACATCTGGTGGCCAGCCCGTACCATCCACAGACTAATGGCCTGTGCGAGCGGTTCAATGGCACCTTAAAGCAGATGCTTAAGATGTTGGTCGACTCCCATGGGCGTGACTGGGAGCGGTATCTCCCACACCTGTTATTTGCTTACCGGGAGGTTCCACAGGCCTCAACAGGATTCTCACCGTTTGAGCTCCTGTACGGGCGACGTGTGCGGGGCCCCCTGGCTCTGGTGAAAGAGGCTTGGGAAGGGGATTTGGCCACCCCTGGAGTGTCGGTTATCGAGTATGTCATGCGCTTCCGGGACAAAATGCAGGCCTTGACGCAACTGGTACACGACAATATGGCTCAAGCCCAGGCTGATCAGAAGCGTTGGTACGACCAGAACGCTTGTGAGAGGACCTACCAAGTGGGTCAAGAGGTGTGGGTACTGGTCCCCGTACCACAGGACAAGCTTCAGGCAGCCTGGGAAGGCCCATACCTCGTGTACCAGCAGCTCAACCCTGTGACGTACCTGGTCACCCTGGACCCTGCCCGTGGAAGGCGGAAGCCCTTCCATGTGAACATGATGAAGGCACATCATGAGCGGGAGGCATGTGCGCTCCCCGTGTGCAACCTGCCCGAGGAGGGAGAAGCGGAAACCCTCTTGGATATGCTAGCCCAGGTTAGGGCAGGCGGATCCATTGAGGATGTGGAGGTTGGCCACCAGCTCTTGGAGGACCAACGGTCCCAGCTGTGGGCCACCCTACACCCCTTCCGGGGGTTGTTTACCAACCAGCCCGGAAGGACTGACTTGGCTGTCCATCACGTGGACACTGGGGATCATCCCCCGATCCGGCGTTCCGCATATCGGGTCTCCCTGGAGGTGCAGCAACACATGCGCCAGGAGATTGACGAGATGCTGGAGCTGGGGGTGATCCAGGCATCCAACAGCGCTTGGGCCTCGCCTGTAGTCCTCGTCCCTAAGAAGGACCGAACCACTCGGTTCTGCGTGGACTACAGGGGGCTCAATGCTGTCACGGTCGCCGATGCGTACCCAATGCCACGCATCGATGACCTGCTCGATCAGTTGGCCGGGGCTCAGTACCTGACCATCATGGACCTGAGCCGGGGATATTGGCAGATCCCCCTGACTCGCAAGGCCAGGGAACGCTCTGCCTTTATTACCCCATTTGGACTGTACGAGTCCACGGTGATGCCATTCGGGATGAGGAATGCCCCTGCCACTTTCCAGCGGATGGTCAACACCCTGCTCAAGGGACTTGAAGGGTACGCGGCCGCGTACCTGGATGACATTGCCGTCTTCAGTCCCACCTGGGAAGATCACCTAGAGCATCTAGCACAGGTGCTCAGGCGGATCCACCGGGCAGGTTTGACCATCAAGCCGGGAAAGTGTCAGCTGGCCATGAGCGAGGTCCAGTACCTCGGTCACCGGGTAGGTGGGAGAACCCTGAAGCCCGAGCCTGAGAAGGTGGAAGCCATCGCATCCTGGCCCACCCCCAGGACCAAGAAGCAGGTGATGTCCTTCTTGGGGACCGCTGGGTACTATAGGAGGTTTGTTCCATGCTATAGTAGCCTGGCAAAGCCCTTGACGGACCTCACCAAGAAGAAGCTGCCCTCTGCAGTCGATTGGACAATGGACTGCGAGACAGCCTTCCGGGCCCTAAAGGACGCCCTGTCCAGCCCGCCCGTGCTACAGGCAGCCGACTTCACGCGGCCGTTTGTAGTACAGACCGACGCCAGTGACTTCGGCCTCGGTGCGGTGCTCAGCCAGGTGGACTCTGCGAGCCAAGAGCACCCAGTCTTGTACCTGAGCAGGAAGCTGTTACCAAGGGAAGTTGCCTATTCCACGATGGAGAAGGAGTGCCTGGCCATAGTGTGGGCCCTGCAGCGTCTGCAACCCTATCTATACGGGCGCCACTTCATCGTGGAGACGGACTACAATCCCCTCAGCTGGTTGCACACCGTCTCTGGGACGAATGGGCGATTGTTGCGATGGAGCCTTGCGCTCCAGCAATACAACTTCACCATTCGCCACAAAAGGGGCCGTGACCACGGTAACGCAGACGGGCTGTCCCGACAAGGAGAGGTCGCGGACGGGCGCACGGGGGAACCCCGGAGTGTGCTGCCCCCTAGCGCCCTCAAAAGGGGGGAGGTGTGAGGTAAATCCGGAGATATGACGATAAATCATGACATTCAAGTCATGTCAGGAAGCCCTCTCCTGGTGTCACTACCCCCTTCCCTTCACACAACTGGTTTAGCAACAAATCCATGGCCATGTCCTGTGATATGGAAATTAGGTGGCTTTAGGACAATGGACACAGGATGACTCCCTGCCGTCACCCTGTAGTAGGAGCTGCTAGCTAGTTAGCAAGGCTATGGAAATAGCCAGACAGAACGACTCCAGTAAAAAATGGTTCATATCTCGCAAGCCATATTTCCGATAAATATGGCAACCATAAAAATGGTGTCTCCGCATGTGGACGATGCCGGCACCCCCTTTTTATGGGAACAGGACATTGGGAAATGCCCCAGGCGTGATATCAGCCAATGGGGAACTGGCAGACAGGTCATGAGTCCCCTCGTTCTGTAGCTAAATTCATAACTGTCACAATGAGAGCATTGGCGTCTGCCTACGACGCTCCCAGGCAAAGTTATAGCCAAAATCCCCTTTGCTGGATAATTCTGATCCATGCAGGGGGAGTGGCAGTGCTTCCCTGTGAGGTCACTAAGGTAGGAGGGGACCTGGATCTGCCCAGGTTGATAACCCTACTTCGGCCATTTTCCAGTGTTCTTCTGCTCGGGGGCCTGGTTGGGAAAGACCTGTGAGGGGGTTCCTGGAAACCTGGTCTACAGCGCCCCCCTGTGGCCAGACGCAACAAGGTAACTGCTGGAACTGTGTATGCCTGTTTGTAACCCATGCTTTGATTGTAACTGTACTCTGACATAACTGTATATTCTGTAGATTCCCTATTGTATATATTGTAGTTTCTAGTGTGCTTTAGGCTGATTAAAGTATATAATTAATCTTGAGCTGTTCTGTTATCTCGATCTTGAATCCCACGTCTGTGTGTTCGGCTAATAGTTACCGTAAATCGGTTGGTGGCAGCGAGTTGTGCCAAGGATTATTGTGGGGAGGCCAGTGAGATTCGGGAAGATATTATATATTCCGCCCGCGGAGGTCGGGGGAATATATACCTTACTCTCACCGGGGACCCTTCAATAATCGGCATAAGTAGTATAGCGGCCTCCTTGCTTATTGTCGGGCAATTCCATAATTGGCCTGACTATAAGAGGGGCGCTAGAGAGCGCGTCACGTGCTCTGTCTGTCGGTCGGGAGGTATAAAGTAGGGGTGACCCCCACTTGTTACCCCCCGATTGTGACGTACTGGTAGCCAGCGCGGGGGATTTCTGAGTGACCCCCCCGGTGGTTTGTGACAGGCGGTGCCACCGTTCACCTTACAGCTGCCATGCACCACCGTGAAAATGTAGCAACTCCACCCAACCCTGGAGATATGCATTGCACCTCGCCGTGCCGCCGCTGCGCCGCTGCCTCACCTGGAGACCCAAGACCAGGATGCAGCCCAGCCACAGCCAAGCGCTCTTCATTCTGTCCGGATCGCCCATCCTGTCTGGTGCAGCGATGACGGCGGCGGTGGTGGTGGTGGTGATGTCAGCTGTTCTCAAGGTGCGAGGCGAGCGTCGGTGGCACGGGTCGGCTGCGGTCGGGGTTGCGTCTCGCTGTCACAGTGGCATCCAGCGCTCAGTGTGCATGTCACGCAGATGTTGGGTATCTATCCGAACGTCTGTCTGATGAAGCCTCGTTCTGCTATACAAAGACGAATCCCATCCCCCCTCGTCATCTGTCTCTCTCCCTCTCTCCTTCTCTCTCTCCTCCCATCGCTCCTTCACTTCCTCCTCTCCCTCCACCTTCTCTCCACCCAGAGAGAATTCAATCCAAGGGAAGAAAAAAAAAAAACTGCATGAAAAATGTAGAGAAAATGTGGACTGACGAGCGACAAGGATGATCGACAGTCACCCCCGCATCCCGTCGTTCACCGGTGACCCCAACAAGTCCACATCCATCCTGCCATGGTCATGCTATGGGGCCACTGTGCTGCTCACGAGTACCAGTCCGTACCTGGACTCCGCATGGTCCAGAAATATTTGGACACAAATTTTGGCATTTTACCTATTTACCAAAACATTTTCAATATACATGTATTTTATGTGCAGACTCTCAGCTTTAATTCGAGGGGCTTCCCATCCTAATTGGGATACGGGGTGAGAAATTACGGCTCTTAAATAAAGGGACCAAAAGTAATTGGGCAATTATCTCAAAAGCTCATTAATGGGTTCCTGGGCGATTCCCTCATTAATCAAATGACAATTAAGCAGATAAAAGGTCTGGAGCTGATTCCAGGTGTTGCATTTGGTCACAACATGTGGTCAAAAGAGTCCTCAATGGAGGAGAAACCAAACATTTCCCCCATTAATTAAGCAGATAAAAGGTCTGTAGCTGATTCCAGGTGTTGCATTTTCTCGTGGAAGATGTTGTGAAGCCACAACATGTGGTCAAAAGAGTCCTCAATGGAGGAGAAACAGAACATTTCCCCCATTAATCCACCATCAATTAAGCAGATAAAAGGTCTTGAGCTGATTCCAGGTGTGGCATTTGCATTTGGAAGATGTTATGAAGCCACAAAATGTGGTCAAAAGAGTCCTAAATGAAGGAGAAACAGAACATTTCCCCCATTAATCCACCATCAATTAAGCAGATAAAAGGTCTGGAGCTGATTCCAGGTGTGGTATTTTCATTTGAAGATGTTGTGAAGCCACAACACGTGGTCAAAAGAGTCCTCAATGGAGGAGAAACAGAACACTTCCCCCATTAATCCACCATCAATTAAGCAGATAAAAGGTCTGGAGCTGATTCCAGGTGTGGTATTTTCATTTGAAGATGTTGTGAAGCCACAAAATGTGGTCAAAAGAGTCCTCAATGAAGGAGAAACAGAACATTTCCCCCATTAATCCACCATCAATTAAGCAGATTAAAGGTCTGGAGCTGATTCCAGGTGTGGTATTTTCATTTGAAGATGTTGTGAAGCCACAACATGTAGTCAAAAGAGTACTCAATGGACAAGAAACAGAACATTTCCCCAATTAATCCACCATCAATTAAGCAGATAAAAAGTCTGGAGCTGATTCCAGGTGTGGTATTTGCATTTGGAAGATGTTGTGAAGCCACAACATGTGGTCAAAAGAGTCTTCAATGGAGGAGAAACAGAACATTTCCCCCATTATTCCAGCATCAATTAAAAAGATAAAAAGGTCTGGAGCTGATTCCAGGTGTGGCATTTGCATTTAGAAGATGTTGTGAGCCCAGAACATGTAGTCAAAAGAGTACTCAATGGACAAGAAACAGAACATTTCCCCAATTAATCCACCATCAATTAAGCAGATAAAAAGTCTGGAGCTGATTCCAGGTGTGGTATTTGCATTTGGAAGATGTTGTGAAGCCACAACATGTGGTCAAAAGAGTCTTCAATGGAGGAGAAACAGAACATTTCCCCCATTATTCCAGCATCAATTAAAAAGATAAAAAGGTCTGGAGCTGATTCCAGGTGTGGCATTTGCATTTAGAAGATGTTGTGAGCCCAGAACATGTAGTCAAAAGAGTCCTCAATGGAGGGGAAACTGACCATTATTGGGCTGAAAAAAGAAAAAGCAGAAATGTTAGGGGTGGCCAAATCAAGAGTTTGGTATGTTTAGGGGAAAAAATTAGCACACTAGAGTGTATGGGAAGTCAAAGTAGCCTGGATGTCCAAGGAAGACAAGATGGTGGATGATCAGAATCCTTGAGTGAAAAACAATCTCAAGAAAGTAGGTGACACAGTATCTAAATCCACCATAAAGAGACGACGTAAGGGTTCACCACAAGGGGCAAATACAGAGGAGTCACCACAAGGAGCAAATACAGAGGGGTCACCACAAAGAGCAAATACAGAGGAGTCACCACAAAGGAGCAAATACAGAGGGGTCACCACAAAGGAGCAAATACAGAGGAGTCACCACAAAGGAGCAAATACAGAGGAGTCACCACAAGGAGCAAATACAGAGGAGTCACCACAAGGAGCAAATACAGAGGAGTCACCACAAGGAGCAAATACAGAGGAGTCACCACAAGGAGCAAATACAGAGGAGTCACCACAAGGAGCAAATACAGAGGAGTCACCACAAGGAACAAATACAGAGGAGTCACCACAAGGAGCAAATACAGAGGGGTCACCACAAAGGAGCAAATACAGAGGAGTCACCACAAGGGAGCAAATACAGAGGAGACACTACAAGGAGCAAATACAGAGGGGTCACCACAAGGAGCAAATACAGAGGAGTCACCACAAGGAGCAAATACAGAGGGGTCACCACAAAGAGCAAATACAGAGGAGCCACCACAAGGGGCAAATACAGAGGAGTCACCACAAGAGGCAAATACAGAGGAGTCACCACAAGGAGCAAATACAGAGGGGTCACCACAAGAGGCAAATACAGAGGGGTCACCACAAAGAGCAAATACAGAGGAGCCACCACAAGGGGCAAATACAGAGGGGTCACCACAAGGAGCAAATACAGAGGAGTCACCACAAGGAGCAAATACAGAGGAGTCACCACAAGGAGCAAATACAGAGGAGTCACCACAAAGGAGCAAATACAGAGGAGTCACCACAAGGAGCAAATACAGAGGGGTCACCACAAAGAGCAAATACAGAGGAGTCACCACAAAGGAGCAAATACAGAGGAGCCACCACAAGGGGCAAATACAGAGGGGTCACCACAAGGAGCAAATACAGAGGAGTCACCACAAGGAGCAAATACAGAGGAGTCACCACAAGGAGCAAATACAGAGGAGTCACCACAAGGAGCAAATACAGAGGAGTCACCACAAGGAGCAAATACAGAGGAGTCACCACAAGGAGGAAATACAGAGGAGTCACCACAAGGAGCAAATACAGAGGAGTCACCACAAGGAGCATATACAGAGGAGTCACCACAAGGAGCAAATACAGAGGAGTCACCACAAAGGAGCAAATACAGAGGAGTCACCACAAGGAGCAAATACAGAGGGGTCACCACAAGCTGCAAATACAGAGGGGTCACCACAAGGAGCAAATACAGAGGAGTCACCACAAGGAGCAAATACAGAGGGGTCACCACAAGGAGCAAATACAGAGGAGTCACCACAAAGGAGCAAATACAGAGGAGTCACCACAAAGGAGCAAATACAGAGGAGACACTACAAGGAGCAAATACAGAGGAGTCACCACAAGGAGCAAATACAGAGGGGTCACCACAAAGAGCAAATACAGAGGAGTCACCACAAAGGAGCAAATACAGAGGAGACACTACAAGGAGCAAATACAGAGGAGTCACCACAAGGAGCAAATACAGAGGGGTCACCACAAGCTGCAAATACAGAGGGGTCACCACAAGGAGCAAATACAGAGGAGTCACCACAAGGAGCAAATACAGAGGAGTCACCACAAGGTGCAAATACAGAGGGGTCATCACAAGGAGCATATACAGAGGAGTCACCACAAGGAGCAAATACAGAGGGGTCACCACAAGGAGCAAATACAGAGGGGTCACCACATGGGGAAAATACAGAGGGGTCATCACAAGGAGGAAATATAAGAGCCAGGAATATGGGGTACTTGGTTCTGGGCGGTGTACGTCTGGGACTAGGACCTTTGGATGGTGGGTGCAGGGAGGGATACCCCAGGTTGTAATGTTACAAAAATGAACCTCCCCTGCGAGGGATGACCAGTTACGTTTTACCATACTATGAAGAAAAAGACATGGATCGCACATCCCAAAAATACAATGATCTAAAGCCGCTAGGCAAAAAATTAAATAGAACATGAGGTTCTTTTGTTACCATTCTGATCAGATTGTATTAAGCCCACTGCCACGTCACGGCAAACCTCTTGAGTGGGTCCCTAACCTGACCTTTTTGTGCGGCACTGTGCACTGACCACCGCCGCAGCGACAAAGTGCCAGCAGGGCGGGCGACCTGGTGCCTCACAGCACCCATGCTGCAAGGCAAAGCCCCCAAGGCTCCAGGCCGCACCACACCACCACAACAGCAGCCACCACACAGCACCAGCACACAGTGAGAGGAGCTGTGCACTCACCTCCCACTGGCTCCCATATGTGAAATGGGAGCAAAAAGAAGGCTGACCCCTCTTGCAGTCTCCTGCTGATTAAAATCACCTGTGCCAAATGGGGAGAGTGCAGATCCAAGCAAAAAAAGAGGGGGATAGACTGATATAAATACCATACTATGAAGAAAAAGACATGGATCGCACATCCCAAAAATACAATGATCTAAAGCCGCTTGGCAAAAAATTAAATAGAACATGAGGTTCTTTTGTTACCATTCTGATCAGATTGTATTAAGCCCACTGCCAGGTCACGGCAAACCTCTTGAGTGGGTCCCTAACCTGACCTTTTTGTGTGGCACCGTGCACCGACCACCAGTTATGTTTTATATGCAAATAAAAAAAATGTGGAACCAGTTTTACCTTGCAGCCCGAGGACATGCTGGAATTAACCAAGGGGGAATGTAGCGCCCCAGAAACCATCAGGATGCTACAAGGTTCTGCATCCCCACAAGGATACAGGGCCTACCCCCTTAGGGACCCAAAACCCCAGTGTCGGTAACACCAAAAACCCAGGTAATCCCAGTTTTCCCCAACAATCCCCCATACAATGGTACCCAGCTAGGGTGGGACCAATGGATGGCTGCCTAGAGGTGGAGCCATTCCAGTCCACTAGTTGACAAGGTGGGAGGGGCAGACTGTGAAGAGTAGTCAAAGACAAATGGCGAGGAGTGAAGGTGGGTACCCAGGAGAAGTGGTTGCCGGTGGAGTACGGTGGAGTACTCCCGGAACTACGCACCGACGGGGTACAGGACCCAAAGGACAGGAAAGAGCTTCAAGCCGACCTGTTGACTCCTGCACAGCAAAGGGGACCATCAAGATCCTTGCTGACCCTAAAAAATCCGAAGACTCAGTAGCAAAAGGAGAGCCGGGGACAGGACCAGAGACTCCAACCCTACAGGGTTCACGCTACCATCAGGCGGACAGAGGTGGACAAACCACAGAACAGGGACCCCCAGTGTTCCATACCACGGGGACCCATTTAGCAGAGACAGGTGCAGAGGAAGAAGGTAGCAGAGAACCAGACCGGCACTGGGACGAAGGGGACCTAGAGGTGAAACCAGCCGATCTCGGGTGACCAGTTACCACCAGAAAGTGAGTAAACCAGTTGCACTGAATACCTGTTTGGACTCTTTCTTCCGACGTCCACCGCACCATACACCTGCTGGGGCAAAACCCTACTTGTGGAGGGACTACCATACTAGCTGTCAATACCATCAGCCCCAGTAGAGACACTCTGCAGCGGCGGCTCCCTACACTTAGCCGTAACACCGCAAGTGGCGTCACGTATAAACCTTATTCAACTATCCCCAGTATATATCCCCATTACAAAAAGGGCCCAGGGCATGGAACCGGGTAACGGCCACCACCGTGACATTCCCAATAGAGACTCTGCCCGGAACTGAGTACCCCATATCCCTGGGGGTTACAGAGGTCTCCGGCCTCCGCCTGCGCCTGTCGCACCTCCTGCTGCTCCAACTGGGTGATGGTAGCCTGGCAGCCTCTGCGGGTGTCCTCTTCGACACGGGCCCTCTCCCAGGTGATGACCACTGCTTTCTCGCTACCTGGATCATGGTAGGTCGCTGCCGGAGCCTCGACAGCGAGTGGGCACAGTACCTGGGGAAGATCGTCATCACTGGTGGCGGCTTCCTCCGCGGCTGTCGATGACGTCATCACCTGGGCTGCCATCACTGGATCAGGTGGGTGAGCTTGTTCCTTCTCCAGCGGAGAAGAGGATGCGACCGCTTGTGGTCTGGCAGGGGATGCTGGCAACACTTTGTCCTTCTCCAGCAGAGAAGGTGATGCGACCGCTTGTGGTCTGGCAGGGGACACTGGCAACACTTTGTCCTTCTCCAGCGGAGAAGGTGATGCGACCGCTTCTGGTCTGGCAGGGGACGCTGGCAACACTTTGTCCTTCTCCAGCGGAGAAGGTGATGCGACCGCTTCTGGTCTGGCAGGGGAAGCTGGTGCCACTTTGATCTTCTCCAACGATGAAGGTGACGCAACCGCTTCTGGTCTCTCTGGCTGTGGCGGTGATGTGGCCTGGTCGAGGACAGATCCCGGTAGCTGGATCGGTGCAGCCTGGTCAAGTGGCGCTCCACTCTCTTGAGCCCTCATGGCTGCCACCACATCCATCATCTCCGCCTTCCACTCCTCGACTCGCTGCAGGTGCTCCGCTCGCAGAGTCCAGCACTTCCGCTAGACCTCCGCCTCTAGCCTCTCCGCGGCCCAGGTCCCTGGTTGAACTGGCACACTGGCATGATCCCCTGGTGCAGACAAGTTGTCAGTAACAGTCCTGGAGGCATTTGACCGGGTCCAGTTCAATCCTGTTCGTGACGCCAGGAAAAAGGGTTGTCGCACACAAAGATATGGGGTACTCTGTCCCGGGCAGTGTACGTCTTGGGCATGCCACGGTGGTGGCCGTTATACGGTTCGGTGCCCTGGGCCCTTTTTGTAATGGGGATATTTACAGGGGATTGGTGAATAAGGTTTATTCGGGACGTCAGTTGCGGTATTGCGGCTATACTGTATGTAGGGAGCCGCGGCTGCAGAGTGTCTCTACTGGGGCTGATGGTATTAGCAGCTCGTATGGTAGACCCTCCGCAAGTAGGGTATTGCCCCAGCGGGTGTATGGTGCAGTGAGCATCGGAAGGAGTCCAGACCGGTATTCAGTGCAACTGGTTTACTCACTTTCTGGTGGTAACTGGTTGCCCGAGGCCGGCTGGTTTCACCTCCAGGTCCCCGTCGTCCCAGTGCCAGTCTGGTTCTCTGATACCTTCTACCCCTGCACCTGTCTCTGGAAAGTGGGTCGTATAGAACACTGGGGGTCCCCGTTCTGTGTTTTTTCCACCTCTGTCCGCCTGACGGTAGCGTGAACCCTGTGGGGTTGGAGTCTCTGGTCCTGTCCCCGGTTCTCCCGTTACTACTCAGTCTTCGGATGTTTTAGGGTCAGTGAGGTCCTTGATGATCCCCTTTGCTGTGCAGGTGTTAACAGGTAGGCTTGAAGCTCTTTACTGTCCTAGGGTCCTGTACCCCGTCGGTGCGTAGTTCCGGGAGTACTCCACCGGCAACCACTTCTCCTGGGTACCAGGTCACTGTTAACCCAATTCAGGACGTCTCCTCTACAAACACTAACCTCTGATTGTCACACCCGGTCAGCGTAGGGGTAATTATACAAACACTATTTGCCCAATGGGCAACAAGAGGAACCCTAACTAAAGACCTAATCAAATAAACTTTATTAAAATATATAAATGGACAAGGATTAAAAATGGCAGGTGGGAAGCCAATTCCGTATTATATAAGTGCAGCCGCGGACCAACACTGCTCTGGATAAATTCCTAAACGTTATATGGCTGGCTATCACCTACACTGCCTATTAAAAACTACCTAACAGCTAATAGCCTCCCCGACATGTTTCGCCATGACTGGCTTCATCAGGGGGCTGAGGCTATAGAACGTCTCCTCTTTCAACTCTCTCCCCTCCACTACTACT
Organism: Anomaloglossus baeobatrachus; assembly: GCF_048569485.1. NCBI lineage: Eukaryota > Metazoa > Chordata > Amphibia > Anura > Aromobatidae > Anomaloglossus > Anomaloglossus baeobatrachus. Next base: position 9,574,486 of record NC_134363.1, read on the forward strand.
GACCCTTTTTCTCTGTCCACAGTCCGCCCCCCCCCACGTGTCAACTAGTGGACTGGAACGGCTCCACCACTTACCGGCCATCCATTGGTCTCACCCTAGCTGGGTACAATTGTATGGGGGATTGTTGGGGAAAACTGGAATTACCTGGGTTTTTGTTGGTACCGGCACTGGGGTTCTGGGTCCCAAAGGGGGTAGGTCCTGCATTTTGGTGGGAATGAAGAAACTTGTAGCACCCTGATGGTTTCAGGGGCACTACATTTATACTGCACAGTACCACTTCTCCTGTCCTGTATACTGGGTGTAATCCTCAGTATCTGTATTATTCTGTATATATACACTGCACAGTACCACTTCTCCTGTCCTGTATACTGGGTGTAATCCTCAGTATCTGTAGTATTCTGTATATATACACTGCACAGTGCCACTTCTCCTGTCCTGTATACTGGGTGTAATCCTCAGTACCTGTATTATCCTGTATATATACACTGCACAGTACCACTTCCCCTGTCCTGTATACTGGGTGTAATCCTCAGTATGTGTATTATTCGGTATATATACACTGCACAGTACCACTTCTCCTGTCCTGTATACTGGGTGTAATCCTCAGTATCTGTATTATTCGGTATATATACACTGCACAGTACCACTTCTCCTGTCCTGTATACTGGGTGTAATCCTCAGTATCTGTAGTATTCTGTATATATACACTGCACAGTGCCACTTCTCCTGTCCTGTATACTGGGTGTAATCCTCAGTACCTGTATTATCCTGTATATATACACTGCACAGTGCCACTTCTCCTGTCCTGTATACTGGGTGTAATCCTCAGTATCTGTATTATTCGGTATATATACACTGCACAGTACCACTTCTCCTGTCCTGTATACTGGGTGTAATCCTCAGTATCTGTATTATGCTGTATATATACACTGCACAGTACCACTTCTCCTGTCCTGTATACTGGGTGTAATCCTCAGTATCTGTATTATTCGGTATATATACACTGCACAGTACCACTTCTCCTGTCCTGTATACTGGGTGTAATCCTCAGTATCTGTATTATTCGGTATATATACACTGCACAGTACCACTTCTCCTGTCCTGTATACTGGGTGTAATCCTCAGTATCTGTATTATTCTGTATATATACACTGCACAGTACCACTTCTCCTGTCCTGTATACTGGGTGTAATCCTCAGTATCTGTAGTATTCTGTATATATACACTGCACAGTGCCACTTCTCCTGTCCTGTATACTGGGTGTAATCCTCAGTACCTGTATTATCCTGTATATATACACTGCACAGTACCACTTCTCCTGTCCTGTATACTGGGTGTAATCCTCAGTATCTGTATTATGCTGTATATATACACTGCACAGTACCACTTCTCCTGTCCTGTATACTGGGTGTAATCCTCAGTATCTGTATTATTCGGTATATATACACTGCACAGTACCACTTCTCCTGTCCTGTATACTGGGTGTAATCCTCAGTATCTGTATTATTCGGTATATATACACTGCACAGTACCACTTCTCCTGTCCTGTATACTGGGTGTAATCCTCAGTACCTGTATTATTCTGTATATATGCACTGCACAGTACCACTCTCCTGTCCTGTATACTGGGTGTAGTCCTCGGTATTATTCTGTATATATGCACTGCACAGTACCACTTCTCCTGTCCTGTATACTGGGTGTAATCCTCAGTGTCTATATTATTCTGAATATATACACTGCACAGTACCACTTCTCCTGTCCTGTATACTGGGTGTAATCCTCAGTATCTGTATTATTCTGTATATATACACTGCACAGTACCACTTCTCCTGTCCTGTATACTGGGTGTAATCCTCAGTACCTGTATTATTCTGTATATATACACTGCACAGTACCACTTCTCCTGTCCTGTATACTGGGTGTAATCCTCAGTATCTGTATTATTCTGTATATATACACTGCACAGTACCACTCCTCCTGTCCTGTATACTGGGTGTAATCCTCAGTATCTGTATTATTCTGTATATATACACTGCACAGTACCACTCCTCCTGTCCTGTATACTGGGTGTAATCCTCAGTATCTGTATTATTCTGTATATATACACTGCACAGTATCACTTCTCCTGTCCTGTATACTGGGTGTAATCCTCAGTGTCTGTATTATTCTGTATATATACACTGCACAGTACCACTTCTCCTGTCCTGTATACTGAGTGTAATCCTCAGTATCTGTATTATTCTGTGTATATACACTGCACAGTACCACTTCTCCTGTCCTGTATACTGGGTGTAATCCTCAGTATCTGTATTATTCTGTATATATACACTGCACAGTACCACTTCTCCTGTCCTGTATACTGGGTGTAATCCTCAGTAGCTGTATTATTCTGTATATATACACTGCACAGTACCACTTCTACAGTCCTGTATACTGGGTATAATCCTCAGTAGCTGTATTATTCTGTATATATACACTGCACAGTACCACTTCTCCTGTCCTGTATACTGGGTGTAATCCTCAGTGTCTGTATTATTCTGTATATATACACTGCACAGTACCACTTCTCCTGTCCTGTATACTGGGTGTAATCCTCAGTATCTGTATTATTCTGTATATATACACTGCACAGTACCACTTCTCCTGTCCTGTATACTGGGTGTAATCCTCAGAAGCTGTATTATTCTGTATATATACACTGCACAGTACCACTTCTACAGTCCTGTATACTGGGTATAATCCTCAGTAGCTGTATTATTCTGTATATATACACACTGCACAGTACCACTTCTCCTGTCCTGTATACTGGGTGTAATCCTCAGTCTCTGTATTATTCTGTATATATACACTGCACAGTACCACTTCTCCTGTCCTGTATACTGGGTGTAATCCTCAGTGTCTATATTATTCTGAATATATACACTGCACAGTACCACTTCTCCTGTCCTGTATACTGGGTGTAATCCTCAGTATCTGTATTATTCTGTATATATACACTGCACAGTACCACTTCTCCTGTCCTGTATACTGGGTGTAATCCTCAGTACCTGTATTATTCTGTATATATACACTGCACAGTACCACTTCTCCTGTCCTGTATACTGGGTGTAATCCTCAGTATCTGTATTATTCTGTATATATACACACTGCACAGTACCACTTCTCCTGTCCTGTATACTGGGTGTAATCCTCAGTGTCTGTATTATTCTGTATATATACACTGCACAGTACCACTTCTCCTGTCCTGTATACTGAGTGTAATCCTCAGTATCTGTATTATTCTGTGTATATACACTGCACAGTACCACTTCTCCTGTCCTGTATACTGGGTGTAATCCTCAGTATCTGTATTATTCTGTATATATACACTGCACAGTACCACTTCTCCTGTCCTGTATACTGGGTGTAATCCTCAGTAGCTGTATTATTCTGTATATATACACTGCACAGTACCACTTCTACAGTCCTGTATACTGGGTATAATCCTCAGTAGCTGTATTATTCTGTATATATACACTGCACAGTACCACTTCTCCTGTCCTGTATACTGGGTGTAATCCTCAGTGTCTGTATTATTCTGTATATATACACTGCACAGTACCACTTCTCCTGTCCTGTATACTGGGTGTAATCCTCAGTATCTGTATTATTCTGTATATATACACTGCACAGTACCACTTCTCCTGTCCTGTATACTGGGTGTAATCCTCAGAAGCTGTATTATTCTGTATATATACACTGCACAGTACCACTTCTACAGTCCTGTATACTGGGTATAATCCTCAGTAGCTGTATTATTCTGTATATATACACACTGCACAGTACCACTTCTCCTGTCCTGTATACTGGGTGTAATCCTCAGTCTCTGTATTATTCTGTATATATACACTGCACAGTACCACTTCTCCTGTCCTGTATACTGGGTGTAATCCTCAGTATCTGTATTATTCTGTATACACACTGCACAGTATCACTTCTCCTGTCTTGTATACTGGGTGTAATCCTCAGTATCTGTATTATTCTGTATATATACACTGCACAGTACCACTTCTCCTGTCCTGTATACTGGGTGTAATCCTCAGTATCTGTATTATTCTGTATATATACATTGCACAGTACCACTTCTCCTGTCCTGTATACTGGGTATAATCCTCAGTATCTGTATTATTCTATATATATACACTGCACAGTACCACTCCTCCTGTCCTGTATACTGGGTGTAATCCTCAGTATCTGTATTATTCTGTATATATACACTGCACAGTACCACTTCTCCTGTCCTGTATACTGGGTGTAATCCTCAGTATCTGTATTATTCTGTATATATACACTGCACAGTACCACTTCTCCTGTCCTGTATACTAGGTGTAATCCTCAGTATCTGTATTATGTATTATTCTGTATATATACACTGCACAGTACCACTTCTCCTGTCTTGCATACTGGGTGTAATCCTCAGTATCTGTATTATTCTGTATATATACACTGCACAGTACCTCTTCTCCTGTCCTGTATACTGGGTGTAATCCTCAGTATCTGTATTATTCTGTATATATACACTGCACAGTACCTCTTCTCCTGTCCTGTATACTGGGTGTAATCCTCAGTATCTGTATTATTCTGTATATATACACTGCACAGTACCACTTCTCCTGTCTTGTATACTGGGTGTAATCCTCAGTATCTGTATTATTCTGTATATATACACTGCACAGTACCACTTCTCCTGTCCTGTATACTGGGTGTAATCCTCAGTATCTGTATTATTCTGTATATATACACTGCACAGTACCACTTCTCCTGTCCTGTATACTGGGTGTAATCCTCAGTATCTGTATTATTCTGTATATATACACTGCACAGTACCACTTCTCCTGTCCTGTATACTGGGTGTAATCCTCAGTATCTGTATTATTCTGTATATACACTGCACAGTACCACTTCTCCTGTCCTGGGTACTGGGTGTAATCCTCAGTATCTGTATTATTATGTATATATACACTGCACAGTACCAATTCTCCTGTCCTGTATACTGGGTGTAATCCTCAGTATCTGTATTATATTTTATATATACACTGCACAGTACCACTTCTCCTGTCCTGTATACTGGGTGTAATCATCAGTATCTGTATTATTCTGTATATATACACTGCACAGTACCACTTCTCCTGTCCTGTATACTGGGTGTAATCCTCAGTACCTGTATTATTCTGTATATAGACACTGCACAGTACCACTTCTCCTGTCCTGTATACTGGGTGTAATCCTCAGTACCTGTATTATTCTGTATATATACACTGCACAGTACCACTTCTCCTGTCCTGTATACTGGGTGTAATCCTCAGTATCTGTATTATTCTGTATATATACACTGCACAGTACCACTTCTCCTGTCCTGTATACTGGGTGTAATCCTCAGTATCTGTATTATTCTGTATATATACACTGCACAGTACCACTTCTCCTGTCCTGTATACTCGGTGTAATCCTCAGTACCTGTATTATTCTGTATATTTACACTGCACAGTACCACTTCTCCTGTCCTGTATACTGGGTGTAATCCTCAGTATCTGTATTATTCTGTATATATACACTGCACAGTACCACTTCTCCTGTCCTGTATACTGGGTGTAATCCTCAGTATCTGTATTATTCTGTATATATACACTGCACAGTACCACTTCTCCTGTCCTGTATACTGGGTGTAATCCTCAGTATGTGTATTATTCTGTGTATATATATATACACTGCACAGTACCACTTCTCCTGTCCTGTATACTGGGTGTAATCCTCAGTATCTGTATTATTCTGTATATAGACACTGCACAGTACCACTTCTCCTGTCCTGTATACTGGGTGTAATCCTCAGTATCTGTATTATTCTGTATATATACACTGCACAGTACCACTTCTCCTGTCCTGTATACTGGGTGTAATCCTCAGTATCTGTATTATTCTGTATATATACACTGCACAGTACCACTTCCCCTGTCCTGTATACTGGGTGTAATCCTCAGTATGTGTATTATTCTGTATATATATACACACTGCACAGTACCACTTCTCCTGTCCTGTATACTGGGTGTAATCCTCAGTATCTGTATTATTCTGTATATATACACTGCACAGTACCACTTCTCCTGTCCTGTATACTGGGTGTAATCCTTAGTATCTGTATTATTCTGTATATATACACTGCACAGTACCACTTCTCCTGTCCTGTATACTGGGTGTAATCCTCAGTACCTGTATTATTCTGTATATATACATTGCACAGTACCACTCCTCCTGTCCTGTATACTGGGTGTATTCCTCAGTACCTGTATTATTCTGTATATATACACTGCACAGTACCACTTCTCCTGTCCTGTATACTGGGTGTAATCCTCAGTATCTGTATTATTCTGTATATATACACTGCACAGTACCACTTCTCCTGTCCTGTATACTGGGTGTAATCCTCAGTGTCTGTATTATTCTGTATATATACACTGCACAGTACCACTTCTGTCCTGTATACTGGGTGTAATCCTCAATATCTGTATTATTCTGTATATAGACACTGCACAGTACCACTTCTCCTGTCCTGTATACTGGGTGTAATCCTCAGTATCTGTATTATTCTGTATATATACACTGCACAGTACCACTTCTCCTGTCCTGTATACTGGGTGTAATCCTCAGTATCTGTATTATCCTGTATATATACACTGCACAGTACCACTTCTCCTGTCCTGTATACTGGGTGTAATCCTCAGTATCTGTATTATTCTGTATATATACACTGCACAGTGCCACTTCTCCTGTCCTGTATACTGGGTGTAATCCTCAGTATGTGTATTATTCTGTATATATATATACACTGCACAGTACCACTTCTCCTGTCCTGTATACTGGGTGTAATCCTCAGTATCTGTATTATTCTGTATATAGACACTGCACAGTACCACTTCTCCTGTCCTGTATACTGGGTGTAATCTTCAGTATCTGTATTATTCTGTATATATACACTGCACAGTACCACTTCTCCTGTCCTGTATACTGGGTGTAATCCTCAGTATCTGTATTATTCTGTATATATACACTGCACAGTACCACTTCCCCTGTCCTGTATACTGGGTGTAATCCTCAGTATGTGTATTATTCTGTATATATATATATACACTGCACAGTACCACTTCTCCTGTCCTGTATACTGGGTGTAATCCTCAGTATCTGTATTATTCTGTATATATACACTGCACAGTACCACTTCTCCTGTCCTGTATACTGGGTGTAATCCTTAGTATCTGTATTATTCTGTATATATACACTGCACAGTACCACTTCTCCTGTCCTGTATACTGGGTGTAATCCTCAGTACCTGTATTATTCTGTATATATACATTGCACAGTACCACTCCTCCTGTCCTGTATACTGGGTGTATTCCTCAGTACCTGTATTATTCTGTATATATACACTGCACAGTACCACTTCTCCTGTCCTGTATACTGGGTGTAATCCTCAGTATCTGTATTATTCTGTATATATACACTGCACAGTACCACTTCTCCTGTCCTGTATACTGGGTGTAATCCTCAGTGTCTGTATTATTCTGTATATATACACTGCACAGTACCACTTCTGTCCTGTATACTGGGTGTAATCCTCAATATCTGTATTATTCTGTATATAGACACTGCACAGTACCACTTCTCCTGTCCTGTATACTGGGTGTAATCCTCAGTATCTGTATTATTCTGTATATATACACTGCACAGTACCACTTCTCCTGTCCTGTATACTGGGTGTAATCCTCAGTATCTGTATTATCCTGTATATATACACTGCACAGTACCACTTCTCCTGTCCTGTATACTGGGTGTAATCCTCAGTATCTGTATTATTCTGTATATATACACTGCACAGTGCCACTTCTCCTGTCCTGTATACTGGGTGTAATCCTCAGTATCTGTATTATTCTGTATATATACACTGCACAGTACCACTTCCCCTGTCCTGTATACTGGGTGTAATCCTCAGTACCTGTATTATTCTGTATATATACACTGCACAGTTCCACTTCTCCTGTCCTGTATACTGGGTGTAATCCTCAGTATCTGTATTATTCTGTATATATACACTGCACAGTACCACTTCTCCTGTCCTGTATACTGGTGTAATCCTCAGTACCTGTATTATTCTGTATATATACACTGCACAGTACCACTTCTCCTGTCCTGTATACTGGGTGTAATCCTCAGTATCTGTATTATTCTGTATATATACACTGCACAGTACCACTTCCCCTGTCCTGTATACTGGGTGTAATCCTCAGTACCTGTATTATTCTGTATATATACACTGCACAGTTCCACTTCTCCTGTCCTGTATACTGGGTGTAATCCTCAGTATCTGTATTATTCTGTATATATACACTGCACAGTACCACTTCTCCTGTCCTGTATACTGGTGTAATCCTCAGTACCTGTATTATTCTGTATATATACACTGCACAGTACCACTCCTCCTGTCCTGTATACTGGGTGTAATCCTCAGTATCTGTATTATTCTGTATATATACACTGCACAGTGCCACTTCTCCTGTCCTGTATACTGGGTGTAATCCTCAGTAACTGTATTATTCTGTATATATACACTGCACAGTACCACTTCTCCTGTCCTGTATACTGGGTGTAATCCACAGTGTCTGTATTATTCTGTATATATACACTGCACAGTACCACTCCTCCTGTCCTGTATACTGGGTGTAATCCTCAGTGTCTGTATTATTCTGTATATATACACTGCACAGTACCACTTCTCCTGTCCTGTATACTGGGTGTAATCCACAGTGTCTGTATTATTCTGTATATATACACTGCACAGTACCACTTCTCCTGTCCTGTATACTGTGTGTAATCCTCAGTATCTGTATTATCCTGTATATATACACTGCACAGTACCACTTCTCCTGTCCTGTATACTGGGTGTAATCCTCAGTGTCTGTATTATTCTGTATATACACTGCACAGTACCACTTCTCCTGTCCTGTATACTGGGTGTAATCCTCAGTGTCTGTATTATGTATATATACACTGCACAGTACCACTTCTCTAGGCTTACCACTTCTGATTGGTGCCATCTAGTGGCTGCAGCCGGTAATACAGTCTCACAATTCTGCCAGGACTCTCCTGTGCTGCACCTGTATTCTCTAGTACTTTATCTTGGACTCTATCTTGTCATATACAGTGACTGCTATACATAACATTCTACATTTTATACTTCTCCTCACCTCCTGCATTAGATTGCGAGCTCTTGAGGCCACACTCGTTTAATAGTCACTTACTATTGTTCTTTGCTTTATTCCTTATTTTCTATGGTCTCTTGATGTCAGATAAATAAACAGGATTCTGGGGAGTTTTGCTGATCTTGGCAGTTTACAAATGAGGAAAGAGACTGCTGCCACCTAGTGTCTGCTTCTAGATACTGCACTGTTATTCATTACATCATCTGTGGGTGAAAAGGTTTGTGACATTGCTATAACACGCCGGTATAACCCGGGCATCTCCTGTATATAATTATATATGTACAGCCGGTATAACCTGGGCATCTCCTGTATATAATTATATATGTACAGCTGGTATAACCTGGGCATCTCCTGTATATAATTATATATGTACAGCCGGAATAACCCGGGCATCTCCTGTATATAATTATATATGTACAGCCGGTATAACCCGGGCATCTCCTGTATATAGTTATATATGTACAGCCGGTATAACCTGGGCATCTCCTGTATATAATTATATATGTACAGCTGGTATAACCTGGGCATCTCCTGTATATAATTATATATGTACAGCCGGAATAACCCGGGCATCTCCTGCATATAATTATATATGTACAGCCTGTATAACCTGGGCATCTCCTGTATATAATTATATATGTACAGCCGGTATAACCTGGGCATCTCCTGTATATAATTATATATGTACAGCCGGTATAACCCGGGCATCTCCTGTATATAATTATATATGTACAGCCGGTATAACCTGGGCATCTCCTGTATATAATTATATATGTACAGCCGGTATAACCTGGGTATCTCCTGTATATAATTATATATGTACAGCCGGTATAACCCGGGCATCTCCTGTATATAATTATATATGTACAGCTGGTATAACCCGGGCATCTCCTGTATATAATTATATAGGTACAGCTGGTATAACCTGGATATCTCCTGTATATAATTAGATATGTACAGCCGGTATAACCCGGGCATCTCCTGTATATAATTATATATGTACAGCCGGTATAACCCGGGCATCTCCTGTATATAATTATATATGTACAGCCGGTATAACCCGGGCATCTCCTGTATATAATTATATATGTACAGCCGGTATAACCCGGGCATCTCCTGTATATAATTATATATGTACAGCCGGTATAACCTGGGCATCTCCTGTATATAATTATATATGTACAGCCGGTATAACCTGGGCATCTCCTGTATATAATTATATATGTACAGCTGGTATAACCCGGGCATCTCCTGTATACAATTATATATGTACAGCCGGTATAACCTGGGCATCTCCTGCATATAATTATATATGTACAGCCGGTATAACCTGGGCATCTCCTGCATATAATTATATATGTACAGCCGGTATAACCTGGGCATCTCCTGCATATAATTATATATGTACAGCCGGTATAACCTGGGCATCTCCTGTATATAATTATATATGTACAGCTGGTATAACCTGGGCATTTCCTGTATATAATTATATATGTACAGCTGGTATAACCTGGGCATCTCCTGCATATAATTATATATGTACAGCCGGTATAACCTGGGCATCTCCTGCATATAATTATATATGTACAGCTGGTATAACCTGGGCATCTCCTGTATATAATTATATATGTACAGCTGGTATAACCTGGGCATTTCCTGTATATAATTATATATGTACAGCTGGTATAACCTGGGCATCTCCTGCATATAATTATATATGTACAGCCGGTATAACCTGGGCATCTCCTGTATATAATTATATATGTACAGCCGGTATAACCTGGGCATCTCCTGTATATAATTATATATGTACAGCCGGTATAACCTGGGCATCTCCTGTATATAATTATATATGTACAGCCGGTATAACCTGGGCATCTCCTGTATATAATTATATATGTACAGCTGGTATAACCTGGGCATTTCCTGTATATAATTATATATGTACAGCTGGTATAACCTGGGCATCTCCTGCATATAATTATATATGTACAGCCGGTATAACCTGGGCATCTCCTGCATATAATTATATATGTACAGCTGGTATAACCTGGGCATCTCCTGTATATAATTATATATGTACAGCTGGTATAACCTGGGCATTTCCTGTATATAATTATATATGTACAGCTGGTATAACCTGGGCATCTCCTGCATATAATTATATATGTACAGCCGGTATAACCTGGGCATCTCCTGTATATAATTATATATGTACAGCCGGTATAACCTGGGCATCTCCTGTATATAATTATATATTGTGACGATGTGGGCCCCGAGTGTATGGGGGGGCCACACGTCAGGTAGCGGGATTAGAACACACCGGAGCAATGTGTCTCTTTATCAGACCATATGGTTTATTAACAGCTCCATAAACCATACCAGGTCACATAACATAAAGATGCCGTTCCTTGGCTTTCTCCTCAAAGACCAACACATTACATAAAGTGCACACATTCTTGGACTTCCTCACACGTGTTCCTGACCCTTGTCAGAATCCAGACCCCAGGTCCAATCCGGGTTACCTTCCTCTGAAGGCAGCTAGTGTCCTTACCAGGTCCCCCTGGCTCCAGCCAGGCTTTACACATGGACCTAAAAGCCCCTTTCCTTTAGGAGGTCTCCTGAACAGAGCAAAGCCCCTGCTTCTGCTCTCCCCGTCTCCAGCACACACCCTGCTTCTGCTCCCCCCGTCTCCAGCACACACCCTGCTTCTGCTTCCCCCGTCTCCAGCACACACCCTGCTTCTGCTCCCCCGTCTCCAGCACACACCCTGCTTCTGCTCTCCCCGTCTCCAGCACACACCCTGTTTCTGCTCTCCCCGTCTCCAGCACACACCCTGCTTCTGCTCCCCCCGTCTCCAGCACACACCCTGCTTCTGCTCTCCCCGTCTCCAGCACAGACCCTGCTTCTGCTCCCCCCGTCTCCAGCACACACCCTGCTTCTGCTCTCCCCGTCTCCAGCACACACCCTGCTTCTGCTCCCCCCGTCTCCAGCACACACCCTGCTTCTGCTCTCCCCGTCTCCAGCACACACCCTGCTTCTGCTCTCCCCGTCTCCAGCACACACCCTGCTTCTGCTCCCCCCGTCTCCAGCACACATCCTGCTTCTGCTCCCCCGTCTCCAGCACACACCCTGCTTCTGCTCCCCCCGTCTCCAGCACACACCCTGCTTCTGCTCCCCCGTCTCCAGCACACACCCTGCTTCTGCTCCCCCCGTCTCCAGCACACACCCTGCTTCTGCTCCCCCCGTCTCCAGCACACACCCTGCTTCTGCTCCCCCGTCTCCAGCACACACCCTGCTTCTGCTCCCCCCGTCTCCAGCACACATCCTGCTTCTGCTCCCCCGTCTCCAGCACACACCCTGCTTCTGCTCCCCCGTCTCCAGCACACACCCTGCTTCTGCTCCCCCCGTCTCCAGCACACACCCTGCTTCTGCTCCCCCCGTCTCCAGCACACACCCTGCTTCTGCTCTCCCCGTCTCCAGCACACACCCTGTTTCTGCTCTCCCCGTCTCCAGCACACACCCTGCTTCTGCTCCCCCCGTCTCCAGCACACACCCTGCTTCTGCTCTCCCCGTCTCCAGCACAGACCCTGCTTCTGCTCTCCCCGTCTCCAGCACACACCCTGCTTCTGCTCTCCCCGTCTCCAGCACACACCCTGCTTCTGCTCCCCCCGTCTCCAGCATACATCCTGCTTCTGCTCCCCCGTCTCCAGCACACACCCTGCTTCTGCTCCCCCCGTCTCCAGCACACACCCTGCTTCTGCTCCCCCGTCTCCAGCACACACCCTGCTTCTGCTCCCCCGTCTCCAGCACACACCCTGCTTCTGCTCCCCCCGTCTCCAGCACACACCCTGCTTCTGCTCCCCCCGTCTCCAGCACACACCCTGCTTCTGCTCCCCCCGTCTCCAGCACACACCCTGCTTCTGCTCCCCCCGTCTCCAGCACACACCCTGCTTCTGCTCCCCCCGTCTCCAGCACACACCCTGCTTCTGCTCTCCCCGTCTCCAGCACACACCCTGCTTCTGCTCCCCCCGTCTCCAGCACACACCCTGCTTCTGCTCCCCCGTCTCCAGCACACACCCTGCTTCTGCTCTCCCCGTCTCCAGCACACACCCTGCTTCTGCTCCCCCCGTCTCCAGCACACACCCTGCTTCTGCTCTCCCCGTCTCCAGCACACACCCTGCTTCTGCTCCCCCCGTCTCCAGCACAGACCCTGCTTCTGCTCCCCCCGTCTCCAGCACACACCCTGCTTCTGCTCCCCCGTCTCCAGCACACACCCTGCTTCTGCTCCCCCGTCTCCAGCACACACCCGGCTTCTGCTCCCCCGTCTCCAGCACACACCCTGCTTCTGCTCCCCCGTCTCCAGCACACACCCTGCTTCTGCTCCCCCGTCTCCAGCACACACCCTGCTTCTGCTCCCCCCGTCTCCAGCACACACCCTGCTTCTGCTCCCCCCGTCTCCAGCACACACCCTGCTTCTGCTCCCCCCGTCTCCAGCACACACCCTGCTTCTGCTCCCCCGTCTCCAGCACACACCCTGCTTCTGCTTCCCCCGTCTCCAGCACACACCCTGCTTCTGCTCTCCCCGTCTCCAGCACACACCCTGCTTCTGCTCTCCCCGTCTCCAGCACACACCCTGCTTCTGCTCCCCCCGTCTCCAGCACACACCCTGCTTCTGCTCCCCCCGTCTCCAGCACGCACCCTGCTTCTGCTCCCCCCGTCTCCAGCACACACCCTGCTTCTGCTCCCCCCGTCTCCAGCACACACCCTGTTTCTGCTCTCCCCGTCTCCAGCACACACCCTGCTTCTGCTCCCCCCGTCTCCAGCACACATCCTGCTTCTGCTCCCCCCGTCTCCAGCACACATCCTGCTTCTGCTCCCCCGCCTCCAGCACACACCCTGCTTCTGCTCCCCCCGTCTCCAGCACACACCCTGCTTCTGCTCCCCCCGTCTCCAGCACACACCCTGCTTCTGCTCCCCCCGTCTCCAGCACACACCCTGCTTCTGCTCCCCCCCGTCTCCAGCACACACCCTGCTTCTGCTCCCCCCGTCTCCAGCACACACCCTGCTTCTGCTCTCCCCGTCTCCAGCACAGACCCTGCTTCTGCTCCCCCCGTCTCCAGCACACACCCTGCTTCTGCTCTCCCCGTCTCCAGCACACACCCTGCTTCTGCTCCCCCCGTCTCCAGCACACACCCTGCTTCTGCTCTCCCCGTCTCCAGCACACACCCTGCTTCTGCTCTCCCCGTCTCCAGCACACACCCTGCTTCTGCTCTCCTCGTCTCCAGCACACACCCTGCTTCTGCTCTCCCCGTCTCCAGCACACACCCTGCTTCTGCTCCCCCCGTCTCCAGCACACACCCTGCTTCTGCTCCCCCCGTCTCCAGCACACACCCTGCTTCTGCTCCCTCGTCTCCAGCACACACCCTGCTTCTGCTCCCCCGTCTCCAGCACACACCCTGCTTCTGCTCCCCCCGTCTCCAGCACACACCCTGCTTCTGCTCCCCCGTCTCCAGCACACACCCTGCTTCTGCTCTCCCCGTCTCCAGCACACACCCTGCTTCTGCTCCCCCCGTCTCCAGCACACACCCTGCTTCTGCTCTCCCCGTCTCCAGCACACACCCTGCTTCTGCTCCCCCCGTCTCCAGCACACACCCTGCTTCTGCTCCCCCCGTCTCCAGCACACACCCTGCTTCTGCTCCCCCCGTCTCCAGCACACACCCGGCTTCTGCTTCCCCCGTCTCCAGCACACACCCTGCTTCTGCTCCCCCCGTCTCCAGCACACACCCTGCTTCTGCTCCCCCCGTCTCCAGCACACACCCTGCTTCTGCTCTCCCCGTCTCCAGCACACATCCTGCTTCTGCTTCCCCCGTCTCCAGCACACACCCTGCTTCTGCTCTCCCCGTCTCCAGCACACACCCTGCTTCTGCTCTCCCCGTCTCCAGCACACACCCTGCTTCTGCTCTCCTCGTCTCCAGCACACACCCTGCTTCTGCTCTCCCCGTCTCCAGCACACACCCTGCTTCTGCTCCCCCCGTCTCCAGCACACACCCTGCTTCTGCTCCCCCCGTCTCCAGCACACACCCTGCTTCTGCTCCCTCGTCTCCAGCACACACCCTGCTTCTGCTCCCCCGTCTCCAGCACACACCCTGCTTCTGCTCCCCCCGTCTCCAGCACACACCCTGCTTCTGCTCTCCCCGTCTCCAGCACACACCCTGCTTCTGCTCCCCCCGTCTCCAGCACACACCCTGCTTCTGCTCTCCCCGTCTCCAGCACACACCCTGCTTCTGCTCCCCCCGTCTCCAGCACAAACCCTGCTTCTGCTCCCCCCGTCTCCAGCACACACCCTGCTTCTGCTTCCCCCGTCTCCAGCACACACCCTGCTTCTGCTCCCCCCGTCTCCAGCACACACCCTGCTTCTGCTCCCCCCGTCTCCAGCACACACCCTGCTTCTGCTCCCCCCGTCTCCAGCACACACCCTGCTTCTGCTCTCCCCGTCTCCAGCACACACCCTGCTTCTGCTCCCCCCGTCTCCAGCACACACCCTGCTTCTGCTCTCCCCGTCTCCAGCACACACCCTGCTTCTGCTCCCCCCGTCTCCAGCACAAACCCTGCTTCTGCTCCCCCCGTCTCCAGCACACACCCTGCTTCTGCTTCCCCCGTCTCCAGCACACACCCTGCTTCTGCTCCCCCCGTCTCCAGCACACACCTGCTTCTGCTCCCCCCGACTCCAGCACACACCCTGCTTCTGCTCCCCCCGTCTCCAGCACACACCCTGCTTCTGCTCCCCCCGTCTCCAGCACACACCCTGCTTCTGCTCCCCCCGTCTCCAGCACACACCCTGCTTCTGCTCCCCCCGTCTCCAGCACACACCCTGCTTCTGCTCCCCCCGTCTCCAGCACACACCCTGCTTCTGCTCCCCCCGTCTCCACCAACCCCGAGTTAGCACCCCCTTATTAAGAATTTGGGTAAAAAATGATTCCATTCGTTAGATCTTTGTTAGATCCGGTTTGATCAACCAAAACTAACGTTAGATCTCTTCTACAAAATTAGATATTTACGATCTTTTTCAGGGGGGGCTAACCCGTAGCTAGCCCCCCCTCTTTTGAAATTGGCCGTTTTTTGGATGGATTCTGATAGATATTCGTTAGATCCGGTTTGATCAGCAAAAATTAACGTTAGATCTCCTTTCGTTCCCGAGATATTTACGCTCTTTTTCTGGGGGGGTCTAACCCGTAGCTGTCTGAATGCAAAATACTACAGAGACAAGTAGAGGCTGGGAAAAATCATTGTGGCGGTCTGGACTAGAAATAGGAAGAGCAAATGACCCCAGTAACAGCAAACGTTGCATGTGACCATTGGATGGATATAAGGCCTCTTTCACATGATCTTATTTTTGTCGTGTAATACGCTGTGTTTTTCACGATGAAATATACCCATTGAAACCGATGGGTTTATTCTCATATGCGTTAAATGTGTGAAAAACAAATACGGCATGTTCTATTTTGTAGCATATTTCGTAGCCCAATTAATACAAATCACTAGGCTGCGTGAAATACGACGGTAAATACGCAGTGACATCGCGGCATTTTTAATGCGCGCAATACACATATGATCATGTGAAAGAGGACTAAAGGTAACATAATCACTACTGCGGTCTGCAGAGCGCCGTGTAGCTAGTTTCTGCTTATCTATGGTCACTGTATAGGGGAAATATTGGTCTTTGCATGCGGTTTATTCAGTCACAGTATGGCAGTATTATTTCATTACGATGTTAGTGTAACTCTGATCAGAGTGGGGGAAAGTAGAAAATCTTCGATGAGTTCCCACATTTTTTTCCCAGAACTTGACCCCTGGTAGTACCTGTTCTGTAATCCAATGTGAGCATGTGATGTATGGTGCTGAAGGGGTTTCCCTGGGATTTCCCCAGGCTGCAGAACGCTGGTGGGGTGATGTCACCCTGCCAGCGGGAAAGCTCAGGGAATCCTTACAGCACCACAACAGAGGGATGCCGGTGAGCAGTGCTCCCCTGCACATCGTCCTCCCGCTTCGCTGCAGCAGCACGGGTACTCATGGCCTCCCTTGCTGTCGGCTACCTGTGGGTCTTGTACTGCAGGGTTTGTCTGTGGTTCCCTGGCATTTCCCCGGCATAGGACACTGGAGGGGAGACCCCGCCAGCAGGAGACACCAAGGAACCCCTGCACTACCACATTCAGAGTTTAATTCCGGTTCAGACAAAACAGGTGTCATATTTAAGCAGTGTGAACTTAGCCTAAAGGCCACGTCACACTAAGCAACATCGCTAGCAACATCGCTAGCAACATCGCTAGCAACCTTGCTGCTGAGGCACAACTTGCTAGTGATGTTGCTGTGTGTGACATCCAACAACACCCTGGCCCCTGCTGTGAGGTCGTTGGTTGTTGCTGAATGTCCTGGACCATTTTTTAGTTGTTGCTCTCCCGCTGTGAAGCGCTCATCACTGTGTGTGACAGCGACAGAGCAACAACTAAATGTGCAGGCAGCAGGAGCCGGCTTCTGCGGACGCTGGTAACCATGGTAAACATCGGGTAACCAAGAAGCACTTCCCTTGGTTACCTGATATTTACCTTCGTTACCAGCATCCGCAGCTCTCACACTGTCAGTGCCGGCTCCTGCTCCCTGCACACACTAAGCTAAGGCTACTTTCACACATCCGGTTTGAGCCCTGCTGCTCAATACGGCTGTGAAAACTATGCAACGGATGCGGCGAAAACACCGCATCCTTTGCATAAGTTTTTACATGCGGCCCGTCCGTTTTTTTCCGGTTGCGGCATGCTACTGAGCATGCGCAGTGGAAAAAAAAGCATGCGGCGACCGGATGCGTTTTTTTCCGCATCGCGCTGCATCTGGCCTCCATAGGTATGCATTGAAAAATGCGCCGCAGCGGCCGGATGCGGCGCGATGCAGTGTTTTTTGCCGGAGCAAAAAACGTTGCAGGGAACGTTCGATCCGGCCGCGGCATCGGCTAAATCTGCCGCATGCGGACAAAACCGGACCGAACGCAAGCCCCTGCGGCACAATACGGCACTAATGGAAGTCTATGCAAAAAAAAATGCAACCGGCGTTACAAAAGCCGGTTGCGGTTTTTCTGCAGAACGCCGTATTGTGCCGCAGAGCAAAAATCCAGATGTGTGAAAGTAGCCTAAGCGGTGTGCGCTGTTAACTAAGGTAAACATCGGGTAACCATACCCGATGTTTACCTTAGTTACCAGTGTCCGCAGCTTCCAGACGCCGGCTCCGTGCAAGCGCAGCGTCACTTGCACGTCGCTGCTGGCTGGGGGCTGGTCACTGGTCACTGGTGAGATCTGCCTGCTTTTCCAGCAAAGTCTATGGGAATTTTGGTTTCTTGTGCACACTATGCAGTTCAAACTGCAGCCTTTTTGTTGCAGAACTTTGGTCAAAAACTCAGCTTTGCAGGGCAAAACCCAAATGGCAAAAACAACTCACATGTCAGTTGTTTTTGCCATTTGGGTTTTGCACTGCAAAGCTGAGTTTTTGACCAAAGTTCTGCAACAAAAAGGCACCTTTTTGAACTGCATAGTGCGGACAAGAAACCCAAATTCCCATAGACTTTGCTTGAAAAGCAGAACACATCCATTTTGGCATTAAACGCTGCAGTTGAAAAAGCAGCAAAAAAGCAGGTAAAAAGCAAAGTGTGGACATAGCCTTAGCTCCTTTTACATGTGCATGTAGTTTTATCAACACAATGTATCAACTTTTGAGTGATTTTGATCCCACCCTCTGTCTGACCCTGTGTGTGACCTTTTCTTTGGATGTTCATTTTCACTTCAGTCATAAGAGCAGGCAGAGAAACACATTCTGGTACAAGTGTGTTCACTAAATGTGCAGGTAGGTATTGATTTCCTATGTATGGCATATTTCTATGCAGGAAGGTCTGATCTACTGTGTGTAATTGTCCTATCTTTATCTGCATGAGTGTGTGTATGGATCTGCTGATCAATGTATGCAGATATGGATGGCAGCAGGAGAATGGATGTAGAGAGCTCACTACGTTCGGGTGTCCGTCTGCAGAAACGTAAATGTGCAAAAAATGGCACAAAACAGAGCACACGGTAACGCAGTGCGCTCCATAACAGTGAATGGCCCTGTCGAGCGCATGCGTCCGGAGCACGCTTTGCAAAGTGGGGGAGGGGCGGTCCAGATGGATGCCCCGACGGGACCTGTGGACATAAGGAAAAACGCAATCTGAAAGGAGCCTTAGGAAATTAAATCCCACCTAAGGGCTCGAACACACGAGCGTATGTGTTCTTCCAGCGTACTCACCCGGCGAGTACGCTGGATGAACACAGACGCTCATGCCGGGCGTTTTGCTGGCGCCGTTTCTGAGCCTCCTGGCACTTTGATTCACAGCGCTGGGCGAACTCAGAAATCAGCTGCATGCAACTGATAATTCTCGTCGGCGCCTAGTTGGGCGCCGACGAGAATTAAAGTGGGCGTCACACATAGCGACGCAACCGCAGCATCGCAGGCGATGCCGCGGCCACGCGCATCGGCCCGCCGACGGCTGCGAGGTGTCACACACTGACACCTTGCAAGCCGATGGTGAGAAGATGGAGGCGGACCGGTCGCGAGTGACGTCACGCGATGGGGGCAGAGACTCCTGGGAGCTTCCGCTCCATAGGAATAGCTCAGAGGAGTCTCTGCTGCCGTCGCATCGCCGCGTCACACGTGGCGATGCGGCGGTTTGCCCCACTCGCAAGGTTTGAGAACTTCAGAAACGGGTTAGACCCCCCAGAAAAAGAGCGTAAATATCTCGGGAACGAAAGGAGATCTAACGTTAATTTTTGCTGATCAAACCGGATCTAACGAATATCTATCAGAATCCATCCAAAAAACGGCCAATTTCAAAAGAGGGGGGGCTAACCCGTAGCTAACCCCCCACCTGACACCCCCAATATCTCGGGAACAAAAGGAGATCTAACGTTAATTTTTGCTGATCAAACTGGATCTAACGAATAGCTATCAGAATCCATCCAAAAAACGGCCAATTTCAAAAGAGGGGGGGCTAACCCGTAGCTAACCCCCCCACCTGACACCCCCAATATCTCGGGAACGAAAGGAGATCTAACGTTAATTTTTGCTGATCAAACTGGATCTAACGAATATCTATCAGAATCCATCCAAAAAACGGCCAATTTCAAAAGAGGGGGGGCTAACCCGTAGCTAACCCCCCACCTGACACCCCCAATATCTCGGGAACGAAAGGAGATCTAACGTTAATTTTTGCTGATCAAACCGGATCTAACCAATATCTATCAGAATCCATCCAAAAAATGGCCAATTTGAAAAGAGGGGGGGCTAGCTACGGGTTAGCCCCCCCCTGAAAAAGATCGTAAATATCTAATTTTGTAGAGGAGATCTAACGTTAGTTTTGGTTGATCAAACCGGATCTAACAAAGATCTAACGAATGGAATCATTTTTTACCCAAATTCTTAATAAGGGGGGGCTAACTCGGGGTTGGTCCCGTCTCCAGCACACACCCGGCTTCTGCTTCCCCCGTCTCCAGCACACACCCGGCTTCTGCTCCCCCGTCTCCAGCACACACCCTGCTTCTGCTCCCCCCGTCTCCAGCACACACCCTGCTTCTGCTTCCCCCGTCTCCAGCACACACACTGGAAGTCTAGAGCCAGTCTCTCCCTAGCCTGCCCCAGACACACTCTACCCAGGTCCAGAGACAGGATTGCTTTAACCCCTGGAGCCACACCCACAGGTGGTAAGGAGTGTGTAATCAGCATCACACACCCTTCCATGGCTCTGCATGTAATGCAATCCTGTGGAACCACAGGTCCCAGCCAGCTTCACATTGCAGAGCACCCATGCTTCTGCAAAACATGCCGGCCCTTTGTAATACAGCCGGTCGATACCTCACATACCCCCCCCTCTGTTCAAACCCGTAGAGGAGAACACTTCCCAATGACCTGGGGCCGCGAGACAGGGCATCTCCGCCGCCATGCCCTACCAGTCGAGAGGGCCGTCCAAAGTGCCCAAGAGCATTAGTCGCCGAGACATCGCCCGACACTGTCACCAAACCCTGTCTTTTCAACCTAGGGTCAAAGGACGTCCCATTTCCGGACCGTTCTCTCCCTGACCCCCTCCCAGGGTCACTGTAGTAGAGAGACACGTCCCCAGTCAAACCTACAGTCTTGTCCGAACCTAGGCACCCCCAGGGCTACTGTCGGGAACTCTAAGCTCATAGCGGCCACTATCTACAGTACATCGCAGGGTACTTCTCTCGATTCCTTTTATCGCGTGTCTTAACTAATGGACCGACACGCCATCTTCCACTACTTTCCCCTGAACAACGGGCTGAAGACGGCTGCTGTCCCCCAATCAGTTGGCGAAGCTGCTCCTCAATTTTCAGGTTTTCTTGCCACAACCGCTCCATGTCACGTACATGGTGTACCCGATATCCCAGAAGGCTTCGAATGTTTCCAAGACTCTCTACAGTCCCGACACAGACGAACGGAACCATACCAGCTTCCCTGGGTATCTTGCTCTCATTAGCAGCAGGGATTCTTAATCTCACCAATCCTGATTTATTCACCATGTCTTGCATGACTCGTCCGGTTTTTCCAATGACTCTCCCCACCAGAGCCCGGGGTACTTGGACGATATCTTCCGCCAGACTCTGCGCTTTCCTTTTATACTCTGTCTAGTGGCTTCCTCATTTCGCAGTTGGACCTTCCACTTCATACGAACACATCGGAAGTGCATGTCCTTTAGAATAGCCACCCGCTGCCCAGTAATGTCACTGGTGGACAATATCACTAACTGTTCAGCCTCTGGGGTACAGTAGACCTCACACGCTTCCACAGCTCTCTTAAAGTCGTCATGCATGCCCTCGGTGGCACACGCTTCTCTTAGGTCCTCAGGTATATCCACCATGCACTTGACTACAGAAGTCTCATTCATCCCTGCCGCTTCCACATGCTTGTCCAGTTTCGCTTCCAGAGACAGCTCTCTTTGGGCCTCCCCTGCTTCATCAAGTTTGGTCAAGATCGACACTCGCTGCTCCATCTGTTCCAAGGCCACCAGGGACCTGGACTGGTACTCTGCCAAGTGACTTCGGCGCTCAGCCACTTCTTTCTCCAGCTCCCTTACTCGACTCTCAGTAGCCTGCTGTCACGGGCGGGCAGGGGACGCTGCGCTCACCACGCTCGGGTCCGGCGCTGCTGCTGCTCGAGCGGTGGGCCGGATCTGGGGACTCGAGCGTTGCTCCTCGCCCGTGAAAGGGAAATAGTTTTTGGGAAGTCGGTCCGTGACGCCACCCACGGTTGTGGTGAGGTTGGGACACCACCGCTGCTCTGGACGGGGATCCCGGGAGCGATGACAGGGAACAGCCGAAATGTTTCTCTCCCCTCCGTGGGTAGGGGGTTTTGGTGGTCCCGGGGCCCGGTGATGGTGACTGGAAAGTGGATGACGGGGTTTGGCGAGGTGCAGGGTCGCGGGGGCAGCGCAGTGCCATACGGCACGGTAGTACTCACTCAGCCAATAACGTACACGGAGTCTCTGGTAAAACAAACGGCTGGATGGATGGTCCCGCAGGCGGCTGCGGTGGTCACTCCCGGTAGGTTGGCGGTGACTGTCTCTCCCTGCACCTGTAGTGTGTTTTCGGCCCCGATGGCTTCCCACCGGTAGCCCGCTCCCCAGCGGTGTGATTGCCAGAGGAGCCCCTTTTTGCCCGCAGGCTTTGGCCCTGGGAACTCTCGCTGTGGCGGTAGCTGTATTTCCCTTCACGGTTGAGCGGTTGCCTTCAGTCGGGTCTTTGCTGCTGGGAAACCCCGGAGGTTCCCGTCGCTGACGGATTTGACCGGTTTAACGGCGACTCCAAGCCTAGTCGGGGTCCGTAGGCCCTGCCGAATGGTGCTGGCTTCTCTTCGCTCCCCGGTTCGGTACCGGCGGGCCACTGCCCGTCCCCGGTCCTTACGGTTACGCGTCAATCGGCCTCTCCTGCAGACGATCACCACCGTCTGCCAACCTTGCTCTTAGGTGCCCGGGCCACGTACCCGGACACGGTCAGTCTGCTCTTGCTCCTCAACTACCACTTCACTCAACTCCCAAAACTCTCTCTCAGACCTCCTTTTCCCGCCTCCAGGACTGTGAACTCCTCAGTGGGTGGGGCCAACCACCTGGCTCCCCCCCACCTGGTGTGGACATCAGCCCCTGGAGGGAGGCAACAAGGATTTGCGTGTGTGACTGATGTGCCTAACCGGGGTGTGGGGTGTGTTGTTGCAGTACCTGTGACGTCCTGGCTTGTCCAGGGCGCCACACTGCCTAAGAAGTATCTCTTGTTGCAGATGGTCTTTGCTCATCCTCTTGAATGAGTCTTCACTTGCGGACCTCTCTGGTCTACGACACACTTTTTCCGAGGCTTCTTCCACCTCTACACCTCCGGCCTTTTCATAGGGTGCAACTGTCATAGTCACCCCTCTCTTGGGTCTCAGCTGCTTCACCTTCAGCCGCCTCACAGATAGGTGGCTCATCAGCTTTCAACTCTGGGGTCTGCTCCTTCTCCATGGCTTCATCGCACGGACCACTGTTGTCCCGATTTATCGGTTTCTCTGGCAGCACGTCACCGCTTGCCAGTGTATCCGCCTCAGCTTCGGAACCTTTGGGTTTCTTGCTCTTCTTACCCACGACCTTCTCTATATCCTCCATCTTGGTTTTACCAAGCAGGTCAGGCAGGCTCTCAGGCCTGGATGAGACCTCTGGTCCAGACTTCACCTCCTCAGAGGCTCTCTTCACCCTCAGACGGCATACACTGCGCCCCCTCTCGGCGCTTATTACGTCTTCGGCGTCGAGAGGATGTTTTACCCTTCTCACCCATCTGTACCTCACTGTACTCGTTTGTCCCCTTTCTAGAGTCCGTGTCTTTACTGGAGTCATCATCACTCTCCCTGGTGTCCTGGACTAACATGTCCCCGCTTAACCAGGTGTCAGTCTCCTCCCCTGGAACTACGTGGGTTTTAGGGGTCACACTGTCACTTCCCTTTGGAGACGTCACGTCCCTAACTTGGGGAGACCCTCTATGTCCCTTGGTCACCCCTAACTCTGGACAGTCCTTATTTGGAGGTGCCATCTCCTCTTTTTGCACCTCAATATATCACAGGGAATCTGTATAACCTCATATGGTAAAGAGGCTTTCTTAGGCTATGTGCGCACACTGCGGTTTTACCCGCGGATTTACCCGCGATTTTGCTGTGGAAATTTCTTGAGAAAATCTGCCTGTCACTTCTTTTCCACAGGTAGCTGCGGAATACCCCCGGTATTTTACTCCATTCACTGTAATGTAATCGCTAAATTCCAGGGGTATACCGCAGGTAGCAAATGATGTGTGGTATACCCCCGGTATAGCCGCGATTCACCTGCGGTAATGCTCATCACTGCCTGCGGTTTTGCAGGGAGTGATGTCATTATGACAGAAGAAGAGGCGGAGCAGAGTAAACACAGACGTCACACTCCCTGGACGCCGCACAGAAGCGCTTCCTTGTGACCTCCAGGTGCCTGTGCTGTCTGTGTCCCGCTCCGGCCCCGCGGCTGCCTGCCCTGCAGTGTCAGTGTCTGCAGCTTGTCACGCTGCAGCACAGGCAGACACTGACACAGCAGTGCATGCAGCTGCGGGGATGACGACCGCTGCTGTCAGGAGGTGAGATCATTACCTGCTGTGACGATCTCCTGCCTTCTGACGTCACCGCGGTCACTGCTGTCTATGTCCGCGGCCCGAAACTGTCACTAGCGGTGACATCACGGGCTCTCGCGATACTGCTGACAACGCGGCGGGCAAAGAAGTCAGTGACAGCGCTGATGGCAGGACTGCAGGAGATCATCACAGCAGGTAATGATCTCATCTATCCTCCTGACAGCAGCGCTCGTCATCCCCTGCAGTGACCTGGGCTAATGATGTTAGCTCAAGTCACTGCATTGCTCTCCCAGCCAATGGGGAACATTCTGTTCTTCATTGAATGTGACAGTGACTATGGTATGGATCGCCGTGGGACCCCCCCCCCCTTATTGGATTACGCCGGACGTGGAATTGATTGTTCTTTTCAATAAATTGGTGAAAGAGGGAATGTGGGGAGTGTTTTTTCAAATAAAACTTTTTTTGTTGTCTATTTTTCTATTTATTACTGACTGGGTTGGTGATGTCGGGTATCTGATAGAAGCGTGACATCACTAACCCCAGGGCTTGATGCCAGGTGACATTACACATTGACATCAACCCCATATATTACCTCGTTTGCCAACGCACCAGGGCAACGGGATGAGTTGGGGCGAAGCGCCAGGATTGGCACGTCTAATGGATGTGCCACTTCTGGGGCGGCTGCGGCCTTCTATTTTTAGGCTGGGGAGTGTCCAATAACAGTGGACCTCCCTAGTCTGAGAATATCAGACCCCAGCTGTCCGCTTTACCTTGGCTGGTGATCCAATTTGGGGGGACCCCACGTTTTTTGCTTTAAATTATTTATTTAATGTAAAATAATAGCGTGGGGTGCCCTCTGTTTTGGATTACCAGCCAAGGTGAAGCTGCCAGCTGTGGTCTGCAGGCTGCAGCCGTCTGCTTTACCCTAGCTGGCTACAAAAGATGGGGGGGGACCTCACGTGTTTTATTTTTTTTAAATTATTTATTTATTTTATGGCTAAATACAAGGCTAGGCACCACTTAGTGCCACATGAAAGTCACAAAAGGGTGCCAGCTTAGAAAATGCAGGGGGGTGGGACATTATATAGGTCTTTCTCATCTTCCCCCAGTTAACACCGTGCACCCTTATCTCCCTGGGCACCCAGTGTCCACACCGGCCCCCGAAGGGAACGGTCAAACTGGTCCATGGCTGCGACCTCGCTACACACTGACAGCTCCTGCTGTCCCCGGACCAGGAACTGGTACAGCTCCTCCACAACGTCCGCAGGGACCATTCCCTCTTTTTGGCTTTCAGCCCCCACTGTTGTCACTGGACCTCCTGGCACATGCTGTGGGTGCTACTGGCTCAGGAGCCCCTTCATGCTGCAATGAGAAGAGGAACAGGAGGGGGCGCTCCAATGGGTAATACCCGGTGGTCAAAGACAAGGTGGAGGGGTTTAGAGAACCACTAACCTTTCCGGGTTGTACCGCCCGTACAACCAGGATCTCCAGCCTGTGGTGTATCACTGCTCACCACACAGGGCCCCGCAATTCCGGGTTAATAATAATAAATAATAATCTTTATTTCTATAGCGCCAACATATTCCGTAGCGCTTTACTGCGGGTTGGCTGGAACCTCCAGTTGCTGGTCTCTCGCCACTGCAGCACGGGTCCCCGCCGACCCACTGATTCACCGCCAGCAGCTGGAGTTCGCTGTCCCTGTTCGTGGACCCGCCGATCCACCGCCAGCTGCTTGAGTGCACCGACACCATTTTCGTGGACCCGCCGATCCACCGCAAACTTGTATCCAGAGGAATACATCCTAGGCTGTTACTCTCAGCAACCATGCTGCGTTGCCCCTAGCAATCAGGCCGTTTGCCCGCATTCTCCACCATATTGTGACGATGTGGGCCCCGAGTGTATGGGGGGGCCACACGTCAGGTAGCGGGATTAGAGCACACCGGAGCAATGTGTCTCTTTATCAGACCATATGGTTTATTAACAGCTCCATAAACCATACCAGGTCACATAACATAAAGATGCCGTTCCTTGGCTTTCTCCTCAAAGACCAACACATTACATAAAGTGCACACATTCTTGGACTTCCTCACACGTGTCACGGACCCTTGTCAGAATCCAGACCCCAGGTCCAATCCAGGTTACCTTCCTCTGAAGGCGGCTAGTGTCCTTACTAGGTTCCCCTGGCTCCAGCCAGGCTTTACACATGTAACTGAATAGGATAACTGAAGTGAGCACTAATATATATATATATGAGTGCAAGCCAAAAAATACATACTATATACGAATAAGGCTGCACATCAAACTTAGATAATAGTATAATGCCTCAAGCATATGGAAAAATATTGGAATATACAGTGAAAAATGCTACTTGCTAATTTGAACATGTGAATAATGAATTGCATACCTGCCATGAATATTAGGAAAAAGGAGATATTTAGCAATCGCATTGATCAATGTGAACACAGCTCCGCCCCTTTCGGCCATGTTTTTTCCATCTCCTATATAACACAGTCCTTGGTTACCCCTCTCCACCCATAGCAGTTTTTAATTGCAATGAGATGACACACAGTTAGGGTCACAGAGCTAGGGACCCCAATATAGAGATATGCCTTGACGAGGCCTTGGGGCTCAGTTACATTGATCAATGCGATTGCTAAATATCTCCTTTTTCCTAATATTCATGGCAGGTATGCAATTCATTATTCACATGTTCAAATTAGCAAGTAGCATTTTTCACTGTATATTCCAATATTTTTCCATATGCTTGAGGCATGATACTATTATCTAAGTTTGATGTGCAGCCTTATTCGTATATAGTATGTATTTTTTGGCTTGCACTCATAATATATATATTAGTGCTCACTTCAGTTATCCTATTCAGTTATATGTAGTTTTTTTTCTGAATGTGAACACAGCTCCGCCCCTTTCGGCCATGTTTTTTCCATCTCCTATATAACACAGTCCTTGGTTACCCCTCTCCACCCATAGCAGTTTTTAATTGCAATGAGATGACACACAGTTAGGGTCACAGAGCTAGGGACCCCAATATAGAGATATGCCTTGACGAGGCCTTGGGGCTCAGTTACATTGATCAATGCGATTGCTAAATATCTCCTTTTTCCTAATATTCATGGCAGGTATGCAATTCATTATTCACATGTTCAAATTAGCAAGTAGCATTTTTCACTGTATATTCCAATATTTTTCCATATGCTTGAGGCATGATACTATTATCTAAGTTTGATGTGCAGCCTTATTCGTATATAGTATGTATTTTTTGGCTTGCACTCATAATATATATATTAGTGCTCACTTCAGTTATCCTATTCAGTTATATGTAGTTTTTTTTCTGAATGTGAACACAGCTCCGCCCCTTTCGGCCATGTTTTTTCCATCTCCTATATAACACAGTCCTTGGTTACCCCTCTCCACCCATAGCAGTTTTTAATTGCAATGAGATGACACACAGTTAGGGTCACAGAGCTAGGGACCCCAATATAGAGATATGCCTTGACGAGGCCTTGGGGCTCAGTTACATTGATCAATGCGATTGCTAAATATCTCCTTTTTCCTAATATTCATGGCAGGTATGCAATTCATTATTCACATGTTCAAATTAGCAAGTAGCATTTTTCACTGTATATTCCAATATTTTTCCATATGCTTGAGGCATTATACTATTATCTAAGTTTGATGTGCAGCCTTATTCGTATATAGGCTTTACATATGGACCTAAAAGCCCCTTTCCTTTAGGAGGTCTCCTGAGCAGAGCAAAGCCCCTGCTTCTGCTCCCCCCGTCTCCAGCACACACCCTGCTTCTGCTCCCCCGTCTCCAGCACACACCCTGCTTCTGCTCCCCCCGTCTCCAGCACACACCCTGCTTCTGCTCCCCCCGTCTCCAGCACACACCCTGCTTCTGCTCCCCCGTCTGCAGCACACACCCTGCTTCTGCTCCCTCGCCTCCAGCACACACCCTGCTTCTGCTCCCCCCGTCTCCAGCACACACCCTGCTTCTGCTCCCCCCGTCTCCAGCACACACCCTGCTTCTGCTCCCCCGTCTCCAGCACACACCCTGCTTCTGCTCCCCCCGTCTCCAGCACACACCCTGCTTCTGCTCCCCCCGTCTCCAGCACACACCCTGTTTCTGCTCTCCCCGTCTCCAGCACACACCCTGCTTCTGCTCCCCCCGTCTCCAGCACACACCCTGCTTCTGCTCCCCCCGTCTCCAGCACACACCCTGTTTCTGCTCTCCCCGTCTCCAGCACACACCCTGCTTCTGCTCCCCCCGTCTCCAGCACACACCCTGCTTCTGCTCCCCCCGTCTCCAGCACACACCCTGCTTCTGCTCCCCCCGTCTCCAGCACACACCCTGCTTCTGCTCCCCCGTCTCCAGCACACACCCTGCTTCTGCTCCCCCGTCTCCAGCACACACCCTGCTTCTGCTCCCACCGTCTCCAGCACACACCCTGCTTCTGCTCCCCCCGTCTCCAGCACACACCCTGCTTCTGCTCCCCCCGTCTCCAGCACACACCCTGCTTCTGCTCCCCCCGTCTCCAGCACACACCCTGCTTCTGCTCCCCCCGTCTCCAGCACACACCCTGCTTCTGCTCTCCCCGTCTCCAGCACACACCCTGCTTCTGCTCCCCCCGTCTCCAGCACACACCCTGCTTCTGCTCCCCCCGTCTCCAGCACACACCCTGCTTCTGCTCTCCCCGTCTCCAGCACACACCCTGCTTCTGCTCTCCCCGTCTCCAGCACACACCCTGCTTCTGCTCCCCCCGTCTCCAGCACACACCCTGCTTCTGCTCCCCCCGTCTCCAGCACACACCCTGCTTCTGCTCTCCCCGTCTCCAGCACAGACCCTGCTTCTGCTCCCCCCGTCTCCAGCACACACCCTGCTTCTGCTCCCCCCGTCTCCAGCACACACCCTGCTTCTGCTCTCCCCGTCTCCAGCACACACCCTGCTTCTGCTCCCCCGTCTCCAGCACACACCCTGCTTCTGCTCCCCCCGTCTCCAGCACACACCCTGCTTCTGCTCTCCCCGTCTCCAGCACACACCCTGCTTCCGCTCCCCCCGTCTCCAGCACACACCCTGCTTCTGCTCTCCCCGTCTCCAGCACACACCCTGCTTCTGCTCCCCCCGTCTCCAGCACACACGCTGCTTCTGCTCCCCCCGTCTCCAGCACACACCCTGCTTCTGCTCCCCCCGTCTCCAGCACACACCCTGTTTCTGCTCTCCCCGTCTCCAGCACACACCCTGCTTCTGCTCTCCCCGTCTCCAGCACACACCCTGCTTCTGCTCTCCCCGTCTCCAGCACACACCCTGCTTCTGCTCCCCCCGCCTCCAGCACACACCCTGCTTCTGCTCTCCCCGTCTCCAGCACACACCCTGCTTCTGCTCCCCCCGTCTCCAGCACACACATTGCTTCTGCTCCCCCCGTCTCCAGCACACACCCTGCTTCTGCTCCCCTCGTCTCCAGCACACACCCTGCTTCTGCTCCCCTCGTCTCCAGCACACACCCTGCTCCTGCTCCCCCCGTCTCCAGCACACACCCTGCTTCTGCTCCCCCCGTCTCCAGCACACACCCTGCTTCTGCTCTCCCCGTCTCCAGCACACACCCTGCTTCTGCTCTCCCCGTCTCCAGCACACACCCTGCTTCTGCTCCCCCCGTCTACAGCACACACCCTGCTTCTGCTCCCCCCGTCTCCAGCACACACCCTGCTTCTGCTCTCCCCGTCTCCAGCACACACCCTGCTTCTGCTCCCCCCGTCTCCAGCACACACCCTGCTTCTGCTCCCCCCGTCTCCAGCACACACCCGGCTTCTGCTCCCCCGTCTCCAGCACACACCCTGCTTATGCTCCCCCCGTCTCCAGCACACACCCTGCTTCCGCTCCCCCCGTCTCCAGCACACACCCTGCTTCCGCTCCCCCCGTCTCCAGCACACACACTCAAAGTCCAGAGCCAGTCTCTCCCTAGCCTACCCCAGACACACTCTCCCCAGGTCCAGAGACAGGATTGCTTTAACCCCTGGAGCCACACCCACAGGGGTAAGGAGTGTGTAATCAGCATCACACACCCTTCCATGGCTCTGCATGTAATGCAATCCTGTGGAACCACAGGTCCCAGCAAACTTCACATTGCAGAGCACCCATGCTTCTGCAAAACATACCGGCCCTTTGTAATACAGCCGGTTGATACCTCACAATATGTACAGTCGGTATAACCTGGGCATCTCCTGTATATAATTATATATGTACAGCCGGTATAACCTGGGTATCTCCTGTATATAATTATATATGTACAGCCGGTATAACCTGGGCATCTCCTGTATATAATTATATATGTACAGCCGGTATAACCCGGGCATCTCCTGTATATAATTATATATGTACAGCCGGTATAACCTGGGCATCTCCTGTATATAATTATATATGTACAGCCGCTATAACCTGGGTATCTCCTGTATATAATTATATATGTACAGCTGGTATAACCTGGATATCTCCTGTATATAATTATATATGTACAGCCGGTATAACCCGGGCATCTCCTGTATATAATTATATATGTACAGCCGGTATAACCTGGGCATCTCCTGTATATAATTATATATGTACAGCTGGTATAACCTGGGCATCTCCTGTATATAATTATATATGTACAGCTGGTATAACCTGGGTATCTCCTGTATATAATTATATATGTACAGCTGGTATAACCTGGATATCTCCTGTATATAATTATATATGTACAGCCGGTATAACCCGGGCATCTCCTGTATATAATTATATATGTACAGCCGGTATAACCTGGGCATCTCCTGTATATAATTATATATGTACAGTCGGTATAACCTGGGCATCTCCTGTATATAATTATATATGTACAGCCGGTATAACCTGGGCATCTCCTGTATATAATTATATATGTACAGCCGGTATAACCTGGGCATCTCCTGTATATAATTATATATGTACAGCCGGTATAACCTGGGCATCTCCTGTATATAATTATATATGTACAGTCGGTATAACCTGGGCATCTCCTGTATATAATTATATATGTACAGCTGGTATAACCTGGGCATCTCCTGTATATAATTATATATGTACAGCCGGTATAACCTGGGCATCTCCTGTATATAATTATATATGTACAGCTGATATAACCTGGGCATCTCCTGTATATAATTATATATGTACAGCCGGTATAACCTGGACATCTCCTGTATATAATTATATATGTACAGCTGATATAACCTGGGCATCTCCTGTATATAATTATATATGTACAGCCGGTATAACCTGGACATCTCCTGTATATAATTATATATGTACAGCTGGTATAACCTGGATATCTCCTGTATATAATTATATATGTACAGCCGGTATAACCTGGGCATCTCCTGTATATAATTATATATGTACAGCTGATATAACCTGGGCATCTCCTGTATATAATTATATATGTACAGCCGGTATAACCTGGACATCTCCTGTATATAATTATATATGTACAGCTGATATAACCTGGGTATCTCCTGTATATAATTATATATGTACAGCCGGTATAACCCGGGCATCTCCTGTATATAATTATATATGTACAGCCGGTATAACCTGGGCATCTCCTGTATATAATTATATATGTACAGCCGGTATAACCCGGGCATCTCCTGTATATAATTATATATGTACAGCCGGTATAACCCAGGCATCTCCTGTATATAATTATATATGTACAGCCGATATAACCTGGGCATCTCCTGTATATAATTATATATGTACAGCCGGTATAACCCGGGCATCTCCTGTATATAATTATATATGTACAGCTGGTATAACCTGGGCATCTCCTGTATATAATTATATATGTACAGCTGGTATAACCTGGGCATCTCCTGTATATAATTATATATGTACAGCTGATATAACCTGGGCATCTCCTGTATATAATTATATATGTACAGCCGGTATAACCTGGGTATCTCCTGTATATAATTATATATGTACAGCTGGTATAACCCGGGCATCTCCTGTATATAATTATATATGTACAGCCGGTATAACCCGGGCATCTCCTGTATATAATTATATATGTACAGCCGGTATAACCCAGGCATCTCCTGTATATAATTATATATGTACAGCTGGTATAACCTGGGCATCTCCTGTATATAATTATATATGTACAGCCGGTATAACCCGGGCATCTCCTGTATATAATTATATATGTACAGCTGGTATAACCTGGGCATCTCCTGTATATAATTATATATGTACAGCCGGTATAACCCGGGCATCTCCTGTATATAATTATATATGTACAGCCGGTATAACCCGGGCATCTCCTGTATATAATTATATATGTACAGCCGGTATAACCCGGGCATCTCCTGTATATAATTATATATGTACAGCCGGTATAACCCGGGCATCTCCTGTATATAATTATATATGTACAGCCGGTATAACCTGGCATCTCCTGTATATAATTATATATGTACAGCCGGTATAACCTGGGCATCTCCTGTATATAATTATATATGTACAGCCGGTATAACCTGAGCATCTCCTGTATATAATTATATATGTACAGCCGGTATAACCCGGGCATCTCCTGTATATAATTATATATGTACAGCTGGTGTAACCTGGACATCTCCTGTATATAATTATATATGTACAGCCGGTATAACCTGGTCATCTCCTGTATATAATTATATATGTACAGCCGGTATAACCTGGGCATCTCCTGTATATAATTATATATGTACAGCTGGTATAACCTGGGCATCTCCTGTATATAATTATATATGTACAGCTGGTATAACCTGGACATCTCCTGTATATAATTATATATGTACAGCTGGTATAACCTGGACATCTCCTGTATATAATTATATATGTACAGCTGGTATAACCTGGACATCTCCTGTATATAATTATATATGTACAGCCGGTATAACCTGGTCATCTCCTGTATATAATTATATATGTACAGCCGGTATAACCTGGGCATCTCCTGTATATAATTATATATGTACAGCCGGTATAACCTGGGCATCTCCTGTACATAATTATATATGTACAGCCGGTATAACCTGGGCATCTCCTGTATATAATTATATATGTACAGCCGGTATAACCTGGGCATCTCCTGTATATAATTATATATGTACAGCTGGTATAACCTGGGCATCTCCTGTATATAATTATATATGTACAGCCGGTAAAACCTGGTCATCTCCTGTATATAATTATATATGTACAGCCGCTATAACCTGGGCATCTCCTGTATATAATTATATATGTACAGCCAGTATAACCTGGGTATCTCCTGTATATAATTATATATGTACAGCCAGTATAACCTGGGTATCTCCTGTATATAATTATATATGTACAGCCAGTATAACCTGGGCATCTCCTGTATATAATTATATATGTACAGCCGGTATAACCTGGGCATCTCCTGTATATAATTATATATGTACAGCCGGTATAACCTGGGCATCTCCTGTATATAATTCTATATGTACAGCCGGTATAACCCGGGCATCTCCTGTATATAATTATATATGTACAGCCGGTATAACCCGGGCATCTCCTGTATATAATTATATATGTACAGCCGGTATAACCTGGGCATCTCCTGTATATAATTATATATGTACAGCCGGTATAACCTGGGCATCTCCTGTATATAATTATATATGTACAGCTGGTATAACCTGGGCATCTCCTGTATATAATTATATATGTACAGCTGGTATAACCTGGGCATCTCCTGTATATAATTATATATGTACAGCCGGTATAACCTGGGCATCTCCTGTATATAATTATATATGTACAGCCGGTATAACCTGGGCATCTCCTGTATATAATTATATATGTACAGCCGGTATAACCTGGGCATCTCCTGTATATAATTCTATATGTACAGCCGGTATAACCTGGGCATCTCCTGTATATAATTATATATGTACAGCCGGTATAACCCGGGCATCTCCTGTATATAATTATATATGTACAGCCGGTATAACCCGGGCATCTCCTGTATATAATTATATATGTACAGCCGGTATAACCCGGGCATCTCCTGTATATAATTATATATGTACAGCCGGTATAACCCGGGCATCTCCTGTATATAATTATATATGTACAGCTGGTATAACCTGGGTATCTCCTGTATATAATTATATATGTACAGCCGGTATAACCCGGGCATCTCCTGTATATAATTATATATGTACAGCTGGTATAACCTGGGCATCTCCTGTATATAATTATATATGTACAGCCGGTATAACCCGGGCATCTCCTGTATATAATTATATATGTACAGCCGGTATAACCCGGGCATCTCCTGTATATAATTATATATGTACAGCCGGTATAACCCGG
This sequence comes from Anomaloglossus baeobatrachus, assembly GCF_048569485.1. Taxonomy (NCBI): domain Eukaryota; kingdom Metazoa; phylum Chordata; class Amphibia; order Anura; family Aromobatidae; genus Anomaloglossus; species Anomaloglossus baeobatrachus. Next base: position 9,609,891 of record NC_134363.1, read on the forward strand.
GCATCTCCTGTATATAATTATATATGTACAGCCGGTATAACCTGGGCATCTCCTGTATATAATTATATATGTACAGCCGGTATAACCTGGCATCTCCTGTATATAATTATATATGTACAGCTGGTATAACCTGGACATCTCCTGTATATAATTATATATGTACAGCCGGTATAACCTGGTCATCTCCTGTATATAATTATATATGTACAGCCGGTATAACCTGGGCATCTCCTGTATATAATTATATATGTACAGCTGGTATAACCTGGGCATCTCCTGTATATAATTATATATGTACAGCCGGTATAACCTGGCATCTCCTGTATATAATTATATATGTACAGCTGGTATAACCTGGACATCTCCTGTATATAATTATATATGTACAGCCGGTATAACCTGGTCATCTCCTGTTTATAATTATATATGTACAGCCGGTATAACCTGGGCATCTCCTGTATATAATTATATATGTACAGCCGGTATAACCTGGGCATCTCCTGTATATAATTATATATGTACAGCTGGTATAACCTGGGCATCTCCTGTATATAATTATATATGTACAGCCGGTATAACCTGGGCATCTCCTGTATATAATTATATATGTACAGCTGGTATAACCTGGGCATCTCCTGTATATAATTATATATGTACAGCCGGTATAACCTGGTCATCTCCTGTATATAATTATATATGTACAGCCGCTATAACCTGGGCATCTCCTGTATATAATTATATATGTACAGCCGCTATAACCTGGGCATCTCCTGTATATAATTATATATGTACAGCCAGTATAACCTGGGTATCTCCTGTATATAATTATATATGTACAGCCAGTATAACCTGGGCATCTCCTGTATATAATTATATATGTACAGCCGGTATAACCTGGGCATCTCCTGTATATAATTATATATGTACAGCTGGTATAACCTGGGCATCTCCTGTATATAAATATATATGTACAGCCGGTATAACCTGGGCATCTCCTGTATATAATTATATATGTACAGCCGGTATAACCTGGGCATCTCCTGTATATAATTATATATGTACAGCCGGTATAACCTGGGCATCTCCTGTATATAATTCTATATGTACAGCCGGTATAACCTGGGCATCTCCTGTATATAATTATATATGTACAGCCGGTATAACCCGGGCATCTCCTGTATATAATTATATATGTACAGCCGGTATAACCCAGGCATCTCCTGTATATAATTATATATGTACAGCCGGTATAACCCAGGCATCTCCTGTATATAATTATATATGTACAGCTGGTATAACCTGGGTATCTCCTGTATATAATTATATATGTACAGCCGGTATAACCCGGGCATCTCCTGTATATAATTATATATGTACAGCTGGTATAACCTGGGCATCTCCTGTATATAATTATATATGTACAGCCGGTATAACCCGGGCATCTCCTGTATATAATTATATATGTACAGCCGGTATAACCCGGGCATCTCCTGTATATAATTATATATGTACAGCCGGTATAACCCGGGCATCTCCTGTATATAATTATATATGTACAGCCGGTATAACCTGGCATCTCCTGTATATAATTATATATGTACAGCTGGTATAACCTGGCATCTCCTGTATATAATTATATATGTACAGCTGGTATAACCTGGACATCTCCTGTATATAATTATATATGTACAGCCGGTATAACCTGGTCATCTCCTGTATATAATTATATATGTACAGCCGGTATAACCTGGGCATCTCCTGTATATAATTATATATGTACAGCTGGTATAACCTGGGCATCTCCTGTATATAATTATATATGTACAGCCGGTATAACCTGGCATCTCCTGTATATAATTATATATGTACAGCTGGTATAACCTGGACATCTCCTGTATATAATTATATATGTACAGCCGGTATAACCTGGGCATCTCCTGTATATAATTATATATGTACAGCCGGTATAACCTGGGCATCTCCTGTATATAATTATATATGTACAGCCGGTATAACCTGGGCATCTCCTGTATATAATTCTATATGTACAGCCGGTATAACCTGGTCATCTCCTGTATATAATTATATATGTACAGCCGGTATAACCTGGGCATCTCCTGTATATAATTATATATGTACAGCTGGTATAACCTGGGCATCTCCTGTATATAATTATATATGTACAGCCGGTATAACCTGGCATCTCCTGTATATAATTATATATGTACAGCTGGTATAACCTGGACATCTCCTGTATATAAATATATATGTACAGCCGGTATAACCTGGGCATCTCCTGTATATAATTATATATGTACAGCCGGTATAACCTGGGCATCTCCTGTATATAATTATATATGTACAGCCGGTATAACCTGGGCATCTCCTGTATATAATTCTATATGTACAGCCGGTATAACCTGGGCATCTCCTGTATATAATTATATATGTACAGCCGGTATAACCCGGGCATCTCCTGTATATAATTATATATGTACAGCCGGTATAACCCAGGCATCTCCTGTATATAATTATATATGTACAGCTGGTATAACCTGGGTATCTCCTGTATATAATTATATATGTACAGCCGGTATAATCCGGGCATCTCCTGTATATAATTATATATGTACAGCCGGTATAACCCGGGCATCTCCTGTATATAATTATATATGTACAGCCGGTATAACCCGGGCATCTCCTGTATATAATTATATATGTACAGCCGGTATAACCTGGCATCTCCTGTATATAATTATATATGTACAGCTGGTATAACCTGGCATCTCCTGTATATAATTATATATGTACAGCCGGTATAACCTGGGCATCTCCTGTATATAATTATATATGTACAGCTGGTATAACCTGGGCATCTCCTGTATATAATTATATATGTACAGCCGGTATAACCTGGCATCTCCTGTATATAATTATATATGTACAGCTGGTATAACCTGGACATCTCCTGTATATAATTATATATGTACAGCCGGTATAACCTGGTCATCTCCTGTTTATAATTATATATGTACAGCCGGTATAACCTGGGCATCTCCTGTATATAATTATATATGTACAGCCGGTATAACCTGGGCATCTCCTGTATATAATTATATATGTACAGCTGGTATAACCTGGGCATCTCCTGTATATAATTATATATGTACAGCCGGTATAACCTGGGCATCTCCTGTATATAATTATATATGTACAGCTGGTATAACCTGGGCATCTCCTGTATATAATTATATATGTACAGCCGGTATAACCTGGTCATCTCCTGTATATAATTATATATGTACAGCCGCTATAACCTGGGCATCTCCTGTATATAATTATATATGTACAGCCAGTATAACCTGGGTATCTCCTGTATATAATTATATATGTACAGCCAGTATAACCCGGGCATCTCCTGTATATAATTATATATGTACAGCCGGTATAACCTGGGCATCTCCTGTATATAATTATATATGTACAGCTGGTATAACCTGGGTATCTCCTGTATATAATTATATATGTACAGCCGGTATAACCTGGGCATCTCCTGTATATAATTCTATATGTACAGCCGGTATAACCTGGGCATCTCCTGTATATAATTATATATGTACAGCCGGTATAACCCGGGCATCTCCTGTATATAATTATATATGTACAGCCGGTATAACCTGGGCATCTCCTGTATATAATTATATATGTACAGCTGGTATAACCTGGGTATCTCCTGTATATAATTATATATGTACAGCTGGTATAACCTGGGCATCTCCTGTATATAATTATATATGTACAGCTGGTATAACCTGGGCATCTCCTGTATATAAATATATATGTACAGCCGGTATAACCTGGGCATCTCCTGTATATAATTATATATGTACAGCCGGTATAACCTGGGCATCTCCTGTATATAATTATATATGTACAGCCGGTATAACCTGGGCATCTCCTGTATATAATTCTATATGTACAGCCGGTATAACCTGGGCATCTCCTGTATATAATTATATATGTACAGCCGGTATAACCCGGGCATCTCCTGTATATAATTATATATGTACAGCCGGTATAACCTGGGCATCTCCTGTATATAATTATATATGTACAGCTGGTATAACCTGGGTATCTCCTGTATATAATTATATATGTACAGCTGGTATAACCTGGGCATCTCCTGTATATAATTATATATGTACAGCTGGTATAACCTGGGCATCTCCTGTATATAAATATATATGTACAGCCGGTATAACCTGGGCATCTCCTGTATATAATTATATATGTACAGCCGGTATAACCTGGGCATCTCCTGTATATAATTATATATGTACAGCCGGTATAACCTGCGCATCTCCTGTATATAATTATATATGTACAGCTGGTATAACCTGGGCATCTCCTGTATATAATTATATATGTACAGCTGGTATAACCTGGGCATCTCCTGTATATAATTATAAATGTACAGCCAGTATAACCTGGGCATCTCCTGTATATAATTATATATGTACAGCCGGTATAACCTGGGCATCTCCTGTATATAATTATATATGTACAGCCGGTATAACCTGGGCATCTCCTGTATATAATTATATATGTACAGCTGGTATAACCTGGGCATCTCCTGTATATAATTATATATGTACAGCTGGTATAACCTGGGCATCTCCTGTATATAATTATAAATGTACAGCCGGTATAACCTGGGCATCTCCTGTATATAATTATATATGTACAGCCGGTATAACCTGGGCATCTCCTGTATATAATTATATATGTACAGCCGGTATAACCTGGGCATCTCCTGTATATAATTATATATGTACAGCTGGTATAACCTGGGCATCTCCTGTATATAATTATATATGTACAGCTGGTATAACCTGGGCATCTCCTGTATATAATTATATATGTACAGCTGGTATAACCCGGGCATCTCCTGTATATAATTATATATGTACAGCTGGTATAACCTGGGCATTTCTTCTTATGTATATTGAGGAGACAATGATTTTGACAATTTTCATCTTTTAATAATTAAATATAAATATCTTTCATTACTGTACAGATATAAAAGCACAATATTGTCGTTGCATTTTGTAATTGACGCTTATGAAAAAGTATCCGGGGGCGAAACGTCTGGAAATCCGATATTCACATCCGAACCTGGAAATTTTTTCTGTACAAAGAATTGAGAAAAATTAAGGCAGGAAATATGAAATGAGAAAAAAACAACGAAAAATGAAAAAGCTCCGAGGGGGTCGAAACGGCTCCGGGAAAAGTGCAAAGTGGAGAATTCTGCCCCGATCCTGTCAATAAAATCTATATACACAGACGTCATAAAACTCCTATAATCCGGCATTTGATAATCCAGAATTCTTATAAATGATAGACGATATTTGATGACTGATTTGGGTGTCTCATATAGACTACACATAATAAATTAATACTTCTACCCTTCTTTTCTTTTGTTACATTTTCACTTTCGTCTTTGGAATCTGAGATCTCCTTCTATACAATCTGTCATGGCATGGAAAAGGTTAATAAATAATAAGTGGGGGGGAATATCCCAAGACGAGTCCTGAAAAATGCCGAAATATGTCTTCACCTTCTTAATCACACAGTGCTCAAGAAAGCGATATCTAATACCGTGTATATATATATATATACAGAATACCCTTAACCGTAAATATTTACATACTGTACATATCGTATAAAAAAAAATTACAAAAAAAAAACTAAACAAAAAACACCTGCAGTACATACGAAAGCCACCGGGTGGCACTGTTTCTCCTTAACAATTTAAAGGCATTCAGTTCGGGTAGACCCTGGAGGGGTCTCTAATCTATATCGACCTCATACGTGCTGATCCATGCTGGATTTCCTGCGAAAGCTCCTTAATACTATATGTTATATAACTACGGAGAGTGCGGCGCTTATTATAGTCCCAGTTTTGCGGTTTTTATAGAAAAGCTGTGCTAGAACCAAGGGGTATACAAAGAGGAGAGGCCTAATCCTGGGGCAGGAGGTCCCAATGAGTGGTTGTCCTCATCCCCCTTCATAACCCTCTTGGGAAAGGACCCTTGAGCAAGTTGACTCCTCCTGTTTTTGCTGTGCCTACGGAGTTGAGCACCCCTCGCTTAGGTTTAGGAAGAGGGATGAGGCCAACTGGAGCGAGGCCTGCAGGAGCTGCATGTCTTATCATCAGTGGGTCATCCATCATTTCTATAGACCCCCGCCCCGAGCTTGTACACATGGAAGGCCGTTTAGTGCAGGTGCAAAATGTTCAAGAGGAAGACGTAAGGCGGCCATTTTGAACCTTTTTGAGAACAAGATGGTCCGTATCGGACTTTTCACTCCCAAGTCTAAAGTCTGAGATTGAAATTTTCTAACTGTGCTGGCTTGTTTGGTAAGTGAAATATCCATGGCTCAAACGTGAGTTTGCATCCGCTGTTGCGCCGGGCGTCCGTAGTCTCCGTGCGTGGAGAGCGAGGCGTAGGAAAGACGTGACAGCGTTGGACCCGTTTCTAATGTTTCGAAACGATCTGGTCGGACGTAATTACAAAAGGCTCTGGCGTAAGGTTGTGGTTGATTACCAGGGCCTGGAGGTAAACAGGTTGGGCCTTGAGGTATGTGGATGCGTTCACTTCCGTGGCGTGGAGTTGTGGCGTATCGATTGGTATACTCATACAGTTTAGGGGCTCCTAAGGATGGGGTAGGACACAGTTGGGTGAGGGCCGACGGTGCGGAGTAAAGAGGACGTGGAGGAGAAGAGAACTCTGGATAGGCCACAGTTGTTGGACGGGAGTCTTCATGAGCTCGGACTTTGTAGTAACCGTTGGTTGGGTCCTGCCAGGAGGAAATGGGTCAGAGTTAGTGTAATACTCTCGATTATGTGGCCTCTGCATCACCAAAAGATGACAACACTGAGGAAGATGGCGAACAACGTACCTGAGAGTCATCGGGAATATCACTGTGTTCAGTCTGTGACGTTCCTCGAGATTCTGTATCGGTATGCTGCGGAGGAGACAACGTAAGAAGAACATATTAAAAAAACCCCTCAAAACATCCAAATTCTTCTTCTAAGAAGTGTCCTCTATACTTGTCATGAAGACACTCACCAAGGGTTCCTTCAGGTCTTCTTCAGAGTCACTCGGGTGTCGGTCGCTGTGATCACTTCCAGAAACTTCCACTGCTAGAATCTGTGTGTCTTTCACCGCTAAAGAAGAAAAGTGTGGTTTTATTAACAGGCACTCAATATGTCTCATCCCCATAAGAAGAAGACAAATGTCTCATACAGTTTTGAAGTTTTACAGAAAATATTTAAGAACTGCTACGTTGACCATGAAGACTCTTGAAGAAAGAACTACTACATTGACCATGAAGACTCTTGAAGTAAGAACTACTACGTTGACCATAAAGACTTTTGAAGTATGGCCAGATCCTACAGTTCTTACAAAAGTTCTCAGGGAAGAGAATATGGAGCTATCTAGCCTGAATGAAGACTTTGACATGTTCTAACCAGATTTTCCAGAAGGTAAGTCGATCCAAAAGCTCCTCTTACCTTTTCGAGGTCGTCGGCAGCACAGAACGCAGATGGTCACCAGTACAAAGAGGCAGAGAGTCCCAAGACCCAGTGCGATCATCAGAAGCATGAGAGGTAGTGCGGCTGTAAGAAATTACAAAACGATTGGACCTGGCTTGGTGGAATAGTCCTAAAGATCAAGATGGAGCCTCCCACACTGATTATCTAGCAAGACTTACCTTGTTGTCTCAGGGAGATGATCACCGAGTCCTCCCCATACTGATTTATGGCTGTGCAGTTGTACGGCATGGTGTAATCTGAAGGCTCTGTCCCATCGATGATGAGAAATGAGACAGCTCCACTATTGGTGACACGTGTCTCTACTGAAAAACGGCCCCAGGAGCCCTCATCAAGGCTGTGCTTGTCCCAGGACCAGATCTACAGGAGAAATTGATGAAAAGAGTGATAATATGTGGATAGTAGGTTGCACCGGCCTATCTTTTGACATGCCGGAGAGAGATGTAAGCAGTGAACGCCGGTGGGGAGACGTGAGCTGGGATTTTCATTGATTTCCAGATGGAAGAAGTAATGACGCTGTCTTTAGAAATCAATGAAGAAACTCTTCATCAAGGATCCAAATTACGGCTATCGATGACCAGGCCCTAACTGTGGGAATTCGTGAAAGTCCCAAAGCTCATGAATCCCCACCAATGTCCTCCCCTATAAATATCAAGATACTTACAATCCGATCAGGGATCGGTGTCGTCTCCACCACACACTCAAGTCGAGTCTTCCCTCCAAGAATACTCTCATAGTTAATTTCACTGCTAATGATGGGAGGCCCTAAGGAGAAGACAAAAACATCACAGTCTGACTCTGTACATCTGTGCTTTTATAAGTCTTTTCTAAAGATTTCACTGAAGACATAAACAATCTTCAAGACCTCCCTCAGCCTCACCTCTCACTGTGAGCGTCACCTCCTTCTCCATGGTGCCTATGCGGGGCACAATGGCCTTGCACACATAGGTTCCTGCATCTTCTCGGGATACCTTGCTTAGAGAGAGAGTATTCCCATTGCTTAAGACCTGCGAGAAGAAGGAAGGAAAGTCTTCAGACTTGGATTCGCAAGGTTGTGTTGATCCTATAAAGATAACATGAACCTGGTGAATTACCTCCGTGGATCCCTTCTTGTTCCAGAACTGAGTTGGGGTGGGATTTCCCGTCCAACCACAGAAGAATGAAGCATCTCCTCCAACATCCACCGTCATGGGTCGTGGTTCAGTTAGAAGACGAGGACCAACTGTTGGAGAAAGGAAGATCCAAATGAGATAGCTCATCTTTACTAAAGATGTCCTCTGAGGTTACTAATGACTGGTGTGCTGTGACAGCAGCATAGTACCATGCTAACCTATCTGACTCTTCAGGTCATCAGGGTAAAGGTTATATTCCCATATTCATGGATGGATATCATTGGATAGTTCTTGTAAAACATCATTATCACTAAAAATGAGCACAAAAGAAGAGACCCAACTGACCCAGAAGAATTCTACTTACACAAGACATTGACGGCGGTGCTCACGTTGCTGCTTCCGACGCTGTTAGATACTTCACATGAGACTGGAGCAGTAAAAAATGTGTGGTCCACGGTCACATGGTAGCGGTCTCCAGAAACAGAGAGGGGCACTCCTCCCTTTGCCCACCTGTAAAGGTACATAAATACAAGGCTATTAGAGACATTTAATCAAACCGAGAAACATGGTTTTGCCCATTAGATGGTTGACGAGTCCAACCAAGAAATGTGGGTTTTGCTCATTAGATGGTTGTTAAGTCCAACTGAAAAACATGGTTTTGCCTATTAGACGGTTGACAAGTCCAACCAAGAAATGTGGGATTTGCCCATTAGATGGTTGACAAGTACAACCGACAAGCATGGGTTTCGGCCATTAGATGGTTGACAAGTACAACCGACAAACATGGGTTTCGGCCATTAGATGGTTGACAAGTCCAACCGAGAAACTTGGGTTTCGCCCATTAGATGGTTGACAAGTCCAACCGTGAAACCTGGGTTTCGCCCATTAGATGGTTGTCAAGCCCAACCGAGAAACTTGAATTTCGCCTATTAGATAGTTGACAAGTCCAACCAAGAAACATGGGTTTTACCCATTAGACGGTTGACAAGTTCAACTGAAAAACGTGGGTTTGCCCATTAGGCGGTTGACAATCCAACCGAGGAACATGGGTTTTGAGCATTAGATGGTTCACAAGTCCAACCAAGAAACATAGGTTCCCTGCCCAGATGGCTGATAATAGGGGGTAATACACCTACCTATAACCCGTCACCTCCGGGTTGGACACGGCGCTGCAGAGGAAGGAGACGGAGCCTCCCTCGGAGACTGTTGGAGGATCCACTGAGAGTGTCACTTTGGGAGGATCTATGGAAAAAAATACAAAACTCATGGGTTTGGGGATTGATTTTCCATAGTTGTGTCATAGTAACCAGTTGACGCTTTGTCGTGCCCACACCAATAATGGGTATGTGAAACCAATACTTACACTGCACGCTCAGCGTCACCGATCTCTCCCGCCCCTCGGGCAGTGCCGAGTTCCTGACCCGACACGTGTAGCTGACACCAGCGTCTGCAAAACTAGGGGTGATCAAGAGGCTGCTCACTGCGTCCTCGCTTTTGCCGTCCGAGAGAATCTGCTGCACATAAATATAAGTGGTTAGGTGGCCACCATGACACGTGAACATATACACAACTCATCGGCGCCGCTCAAAGCCTCACCTTGTTGTAAATCGCCCCGTCCATATGTTTACCGCCGCGGTACCAGGTGATTTCAGCCGCCGGCTTTGCAGCAGGGGCCAGGCACGTCAAGTTATAAGGGGTGTCAAGAAGGACGTTAAATATGGGGGCACCACGGATCAATGGTTCTCCTGGGGGAACTGAGAAATAGAGAGAATCAGAGACCCGATGCCCAAGAGATGCCAACTAGATGTGCTATGTATGATTCCTCCAGAACCGGTGTACTCACCAAGCACAGTCAAATGAGCCCGTTGCGACCTCAGTGCGGCCTGCGTTGCTTGGCACTCGAAGATGGCGTCATCGCCCAGCTCTACTCCTTCTATGTGCAAATTGTGCTCTCCTGACGTGTGGTCTCCAATGATGGAATAACGGGACCAACCTATAAAATAACATTGCAAAAAGTTTTTTCAACCAATTCCAAAAAAACCCCAAAAACATCCTAAGTAAAAAAATAAAATGCAAATTCCAATACCTGGAAGGTCTCGTTCTGCTCCCAGCGCCAAGCCGTCCATTGTCCACTGGACGCCCCCTCTGTAGCCAATCACCACGCAGGGTAGAGTCACCGACTTGCCGGCTACCACCACCACGTCAGAGGGCTGCTGTGCAAAATGAGCCCCGAAAGCTGTAAATGCAAAAACAACAAAAAATAGACGATTGAGTTTCATAGCTGGGGGGCGCAGGAGGACAGAGGTCAATAATCAGACTCTTCTCTTACTGCCATATGGTAAATATATGTTTTTAAGTGCTGACGAGCTTCTAGGTATCATGTTGTGCGGCGGGCCAGCTGTTGGCACTGTCATTCCACGGTAATGGACATTAATCTTTTCCTTATGAGCTGCCGTCTCAGTGACAGTTGTCAGGGGGAAGGTGAAACGCACACAAAGGAGAAGATATTGGTGCATAAAGCGTAAAAAAAGGCAAAAAAAACAACAAAAACATAAAAAATAAATGATCTCTTCCGTTACTTTTATCGAATTATTAGCGCACACTTTGGACTTCACGTCTTTTTGGAATCATGGTAGAGGCAGATACTGTATCGGCGGTTCGTCAACGTCTTTTTGGAACCTTCGCGGCAGAAGCAGATACTGTAACGTCGGTTCCCCACGTCTTTTGGAATCATCGTGGTAGAAGAAGATCCTGTATCGGCGGTTCGTCAACGTCTTTTTTGGAATCATCGTGGTAGAAGCAGATACTGTGATGGCAGTTCCCCACGTCTTTTTGGAGTCATCGTGGCAGAAGCAGATACAGTGACGTCGGTTCGCCACGTCTTTTTGGAATTGTGACAGAGGCAGATACTGTATCGGCGGTTCGTCAACGTCTTTTTGGAGTCATCGCGGCAGAAGCAGATACTGTAACGTCGGTTCCCCACATCTTTTTGGAGTCATCATGATAGAAGAAGATACTGTATCGGCGGTTCGTCAACGTCTTTTTGGAATCATCGTGGTAGAAGCAGATACTGTGATGGCAGTTCCCCACGTCTTTTTGGAGTCATCGTGGCAGAAGCAGATACTCTATCGGCGGTTCGTCAACATCTTTTTGGAATCACCGTGGCAGAGGCAGATACTGTATCGGCAGTTTTGCGAGATGACGTGAAGACGTTATGGGAAAATCCACCTTCACGAGTCGGCTTCTGGAGATTCTCCTTCTGGGAGACTTTCAATTTTCTTACTTCCCACATGATTCAGTCGGTTTGAGATGAGTTATTTTGAGGGTTTTTCCGAGTTCCATTTTTCACCGGATGCTGGAGGCGCCTGCGCTCGGCGCGTGGATGATGTGTTACATGAAGCTTGAAGCCAATGTACAGGTTCTGGAAGAGCTGAGGACCATTTTCTGCGCCGTCGCCCCCAGCTGAGGGGGATGTGATAACGCTCGAGGACTGTTCGTCGGAGATTGAGAAGCTCATATCCGAAACGCCGAATGTTCAGCTGCAGGACAATGGTGGATATGTTTGGTATTAAACTTTTTAGCTAAGGGGTGAGATTGACGTTTTTGTTCCGCAGTCGGACAACGGGACTTAGGTCAGATTTTTTTCTACTTTACTGGTCATAAGAAACAGGGAGTGGGACGAGGTCAATGGTCACCTCCACCGTAAACTCCTTCAAGAGGATGAAGGTAGAGGGGCAACATGGACCTGGGACAGTGGAAGGCAGGACAAGGTGGAAGTTGGCCAATATGGCAGCAGGACTTTGTGTAATTGGGGCAATAAGAAACAGGGAACAGGACAACGTTGAAGTGGGTCATTAAGGAAACAAGACGGTGAGAAAGTGGAACAAGAGGGAAGCAGGCCAACGTGGAAGAACGCCAATGGAAGTGCGGCAAGGAAACAAGACAGCTGGCAACAGAGAAGTAGAGAAGCAGAACAGTGTGGAAACGGCGCAATATGGAAGCAGAAAAGGGTGGACGTGGGATAATATGAAAACATGACAGTGTAGAAGCCAGACAATGGGAAGTGGGTCAAAATGAAAGAAGGACAGTGTGGAAGGGGGGTAATAAAGAAGCCGGACAGTAAGGACTGTAGACGTGGGCGAATAAGAAAGTGGTCTAATATGGAAGTGGTGCATAGGGAAAAAATGAAAAATGCAGTGACTGCGGGTGCTTTAGAGAAAACAGGGTAACCAAGAGATTGGAAAGAGGGGACAACGCGTTTCAGAGTTGTTCTAACTCCTTCATCAGGCTCCTGAAGTAAGAACAACTCCGAAATGCGCTGCCAATAAAATATTCCTTCTATTCTCCTGGTTACCGTTTCCTCTGGACTCAGCAGCACCTGCAAAACCACATTTTTTGTTTTTAGCTATCCTCAAGTTCTGTGCCTGACCTGGTCAGGTCCTGCAGGTGGAGCAGTAGCCAAGTCCTGCCAAAGTCCTACCATTCCTCAAGCCCTGTGCAGTGTTGTGCTTGGAATTTTCACAACCTTACTGGCTGAGCAACTGCTAACTTGTGCGTCAATGAGGAAGCAGGACAGTATGATAGCAAAGCAACAAGGAAGCAGGACAGTGTGAAAGCGGAGCAACGAGGAAGCAGGACAGTGTGAAAGCGGAGCAACAGTGTGAAAGCGGAGCAACAAGGAAGCAGGACAGTGTGAAAGCAGAGCAACGTGGAAGCAGGATAGTGTGGGAGTGAGGCAATGAGGAAGCAAAACAATGTGGGGGTGGAGAAACGAGGAAGCAGGATAGTATGGAAGTGGGGCAATGAGGAAGCAGGACAGAGTGGGAGTGGGGCAATGAGGAAGCAGGACAGTATGATAGCAAAGCAACAAGGAAGCAGGACAGTGTGAAAGCGGAGCAACGAGGAAGCAGGATAGTATGGGATTGAGGCAATGAGGAAGCAGGACAGAGTGGGAGTGGGGCAATGAGGAAGCAGGACAGAGTGGGAGTGGGGCAATGAGGAAGCAGGACAGTGTGGCAGTGGGGCAATGAGGAAGCAGGACAGTGTGGCAGTGGGGCAATGAGGAAGCAGGACAGTGTGGGAGTGGGGCAATGAGGAAGCAGGACAGTGCGGAAGTGGGGCAATGAGGAAGCAGGACAGTGTGAAAGTGGAGCAACGAGGAAGCAGTACAATGTGAAAGTGGAGCAACGAGGAAGCAGTACAATGTGAAAGTGGGGCAATGAGGAAGCAGGACAGTGTGAAAGCGGAACAACGAGGAAGCAAGACAATGTGAAAGTTTAGCAATGACAAAGCAGGACAGTGTGAAAATGGAGCAACAAGGAAACAGGACAGTATGAAAACGGAGCAACGAGGAAGCAGGATAGTATGGAAGTGGGGCAATGAGGAAGCAGGACAGAGTGGGAGTGGGGCAATGAGGAAGCAAGGCAATGTGAGGGTGGAGCAACGAGGAAGCAGGACAGTATGGAAGTGGGGCAATGAGGAAGCAGGACAGTGTGTCAGTGGGGCAATGAAGAAGCAGGACATAGTGGGAGTGGGGCAATGAGGAAGCAGGACAGTGTGGGAATGGGGCAATGAGGAGGCAGGACAGTGTGGGAGTGGGGCAATGAGGAAGCAGGACAGTATGGGAGTGGGGCAACGAGGAAGCAGGACAGTGCGGAAGTGGGGCAATGAGGAAGCAGAACAGTGTGGGAGTGGAGCAATAAGGAAGCAGGACAGTGTTGAAGTGGAGCAATGAGGAAGCAGGACAGTGTGAAAGTGGAGCAATGAGGAAGCAGGAGAGTGCAGAAGTGTCACAATGAGGAAGCAGGACAGTGTGAAAGTGGAGCAATGAGGAAGCAGGACAATGTGAAAGTGGAGCAACGAGGAAGCAGGACAATGTGAAAGTGGGGCAATGAGGAAGCAGGACAATGTGAAAGTGGGGCAATGAGGAAGCAGGACAATGTGAAAGTGGAGCAACGAGGAAGCAGGACAGTATGAAAACGGTGCAATGAGGAAGCATGCAGACTATTTGCATATGGTTTCTTAAGTGACCAGCTGTAGTGACGCTGTATATTCTCAGGTGTAGTCATAACAGCTCCAGTATATCACAATAAATGCACCAATATCCAGTCTGGATTGTATCTGCAGCGGAGCGGCCAGAGGAGCCAAACACAAGCTATAATGCATGCGCCTCCGAAAGTGGAAAGAACTGGAACAGATCCAGACGGTCTTTATCCAAGATGAGAGAATTACTGTATCATGGAGGTTAACTGTCCTGGCGAAAAAAAAGTCGACCGCATATTACATCCATTTGTAGCCACATTGATGGAACACAATCCATTGAACTTTCCCCAACAAATGATGTTGAAAAAAAATAGTAAAAATAACATAAATATAAGCAATATAAAAAATATATAAAATAACATAATAGTGCTATAAATTAAATCTTGAAAAAGCATAAAAAAATCTAAAATAACATAATAATGCTATAAATTAAATCTTAAAAAAAGGATAAAAAATATCTAAATTAACATAATAATGCTATAAATTAAATCTTAAAAAAAGGATAAAAAATATATAAAATAAAAATAGTGCTATAAATGAAACCTTAAAAAAGCATAAAAAAATACCGTAAAATAACATAATAATGCTATAAATGAAATCTTAAAAAAAGGATAAAAAATATATAAAATAACAATAGTGCTATAAATTAAATCTTAAAAAAAAGCATAAAAATACCGTAAAATAACATAATAATACTATAAATTAAATCTTAAAAAAAGGGATAAAAAAATATAAAATAACATAATAATATGATAATGAAAAAAAGACATTTAAATGGTATATAAAAACTAAAAAAGACTTTCGGAATAAGTCCACGTTTCCAAAAGAAAAGTTTTCTAAACTTCGTGTCCCATATGATTAATGTTCCCCCCCTCCCCCTTCCCGCTACCAGCCCCCCCAAAAATGCAAGAAACCCCCCAAGCCTGGCGATCCCTCTATTGAATGAATCCCTTTTGTGTGTGGCGGTCTCTTTGTGCCAGCTTGTCTCTTTGTGTCGCTGGCCGTCTCTTCGGCCCCCTTCCTGTCCCCTGAGTGGCTTTAACAGATTTTTAAAAGCTGTTTTTCTAGAGTTAATCCACTTTCCACCTTTTCATGCTTTCTCCGCCATTGTGTAAACTGACAGCATGAAACTCGGTTGCGGAGAGGGGGGTGAGCGTCAAGGGAGGTGGGTAACAAACTAAGGGGGGCCCCAATCTGCACGGGGCGTCAATATAATGGGGGGCTTTAACCTCATCTTTTCTGGAGAGAATCGTTTGTGTTGACAGAAATTGCGCATAAGTTTGATTTTTTTTTTTTTCTATCTCAATTTAAGAGAAAATTCTAAAATTCCCCAGAGTCACTGATGGTAATATTAAATGTTACTACTTTAAAAACCGCGACGATCCATTGGAAAACCGCGAGGAAGACGAGAATTGCGAACGGTTTGGCATATTAGCGAGTCAGGTATCAAACCGCTCGCCGTTAACCGGTAGCGCCAGGGTTAAGCTGTAACCGCGCGCTATGCCTCGCTGCATCGATGAAACCACTTTATAAGGCGCAATAATCATCCTGATAGGGTTTGCATTGTACATCGGGAATAATTGCCTGCACTTAAGTCTCTCTGTGCATCCATTAAACACAGTTATCTCGCCCGATTCTCATTAGCGAAAGCTCAGAAGATCTTCTTTCTGTCGAGGGATAAAGTATTCGCTGTGATTGCAAGCTCTTGTGGCCCCCTGCACCCTCCTCCACCCCTCGCTCGCCCCCATTGCCATTCACTAACCAGCACCAGCCTGTGGGGGGGGTTGAGCCGTGTTAAGTGGAAGTTAATACACCATATGGTGTGTTTAAGAGACAGTTTGTCTTGTGTTTTCTGTGATCTGTTTATTGGGGCGTGAGGAATACTATTCAGTGATATGGTGCGGAGGTCACCGCCATTCTCTCTATAGAGGGGCGAGGGGGAGGACCGAACAAATAAGGGATGGGGGGCATTCTATGGGGGAATTGAATCAGAAACTTGTTAGCAGGACACGGTGTGTCACGAAAATATCAGTAACCCAGCATAACGGACCATTTTTATGAATTGGCGCAGATTTACGGCCTCCGGCTATATTTTTTATTTTACCAAAATCGAGAGATCGAATTTGATTTTATGTAAAATAGTCACTAATGTAAAAAAAATGGCCAAAAGCGCCGATGTCTAGAATAATAGGGAGTAGTGTAAAAAAATGGGCAAAAGCGCCGATGTCTGGCGTAATAGGGAATAATGTAAAAAATGGCCAAAAGCGCCGATGTCTGGTGTAATAGGGAATAATGTAAAAAATGGCCAAAAGCGCCGATGTCTGGTGTAATAGGGAATAATGTAAAAAATGGCCAAAAGCGCCGATGTCTGGCGTAATAGGGAATAATGTAAAAAATGGCCAAAAGCGCCGATGTCTGGTGTAATAGGGAGGAATGTAAAAAATAGTCAAAAGTGCCGATGTCTGGAATAATAGGGAGTAATGTAAAAAATGGGCAAAAGCGCCGATGTCTGGCGTAATAGGGAGTAATGTAATAAATGGCCAAAAGCGCCGATGTCTGGTGTAATAGGGAGTAATGTAAAAAATGGCCAAAAGCGCCGATGTCTGGCGTAATAGGGAGTAATGTAAAAAATGGCCAAAAGCGCCGATGTCTGGTGTAATAGGGAGGAATGTAAAAAATGGGCAAAAGCGCCGATGTCTGGCGTAATAGGGAGTAATGTAAAAAATGGCCAAAAGCGCCGATGTCTGGTGTAATAGGGAGGAATGTAAAAAATGGTCAAAAGCGCCGATGTTTGGCGTAATGGAACGGAATGTAAAAAATGGCCAAAAGCGCCGATATCTGGCGTAACAGGAAGGAATGTAAAAAATGGCCAAAAGCGCCGATGTCTGGCGTAATAGGGAGGAATGTACAAAATAGCCACAAGCGCCGGAGTCTGGTGTTGTAATAGGGAAGAAATGTAAAAAATGGCCAAAAGCGCCAATGTCTGGCATAATGGAGCAGAATGTAAAAAATGGCCAAAAGCGCCAATGTCTGGTGTAATAGGGAGGAATGTAAAAAATGGCCAAAAGTGCCAGTGTCTGGCATTGTAATAGGGAAAGAATGTAAAAAAAATGGCTGAAAGTGCTGATGTCTGGCATAATAGGGAGGAATGTAAAAAATAGCCAAACACGCCGATGTCTGGAATAATAGGGAGTAACGTAAAAAATGGCCAAAAGTGCCGATGTCTGGCGTAATGGAGGAAATGTAAAAAGTGGCCAAAAGCGCCGATGTCTGGCGTAATTACGGAGGAATGTACAAAATAGTCACAAATGCTGGAGTCTGGTGTTGTAATAGGGAAGACAGCGCAGGCCACTAATGTAAAAAATGGCTGAAAGCGCCGATGTCTGGTATTGTAATAGGGAGGAGAGCGCAGGCTGCTAATGTAAAGGATGGCTGAAAGCGCCGGTGTCTGGTGTAATAGAGAGGAGAGCGCAAGCCACTAATGTAAAGGATGGCTGAAAGCGCCGGTGTCTGGTGTAGTAGGGAGGAGAGCGCAGGCTGCTAATGTAAAGGATGGCTGAAAGCGCCGGTGTCTGGTGTAATAGGGAGGAGAGCGCAAGCCACTAATGTAAAGGATGGCTGAAAGCGCCAATGTCTGGTATTGTAATAGGGAGGAGAGCGCAGGCTGCTAATGTAAAAGATGGCTGAAAGCGCCGATGTCTGGTATTGTAATAGGGAAGAGAGCGCAGGCTGCTAATGTAAAGGATGGCTGAAAGCGCCGGTGTCTGGTGTAGTAGGGAGGAGAGCGCAGGCTGCTAATGTAAAGGATGGCTGAAAGCGCCGGTGTCTGGTGTAGTAGGGAGGAGAGCGCAGGCTGCTAATGTAAAGGATGGCTGAAAGCGCCGGTGTCTGGTGTAATAGGGAGGAGAGCGCAGGCTGCTAATGTAAAAGATGGCTGAAAGCGCCGGTGTCTGATGTAATAGGGAGGAGAGCGCAGGCTGCTAATGTAAAGGATGGCTGAAAGCGCCAATGTCTGGTATTGTAATAGGGAGGAGAGCGCAAGCCACTAATGTAAAGGATGGCTGAAAGCGCCAATGTCTGGTATTGTAATAGGGAGGAGAGCGCAGGCTGCTAATGTAAAGGATGGCTGAAAGCGCCAATGTCTGGTATTGTAATAGGGAGGAGAGCGCAGGGTGCTAATGTAAAGGATGGCTGAAAGCGCCAATGTCTGGTATTGTAATAGGGAGGAGAGCGCAAGCCACTAATGTAAAGCATGGCTGAAAGCGCCGGTGTCTGGTGTAATAGGGAGGAGAGCGCAGGCTGCTAATGTAAAGGATGGCTGAAAGCGCCAATGTCTGGTGTAGTAGGGAGGAGAGCGCAGGCTGCTAATGTAAAGGATGGCTGAAAGCGCCGGTGTCTGGTGTAATAGGGAGGAGAGCGCAGGCTGCTAATGTAAAGGATGGCTGAAAGCGCCAATGTCTGGTATTGTAATAGGGAGGAGAGCGCAGGCTGCTAATGTAAAGGATGGCTGAAAGCGCCGGTGTCTGGTGTAGTAGGGAGGAGAGCGCAGGCTGCTAATGTAAAGGATGGCTGAAAGCGCCGGTGTCTGGTGTAGTAGGGAGGAGACCGCAGGCTGCTAATGTAAAGGATGGCTGAAAGCGCCGGTGTCTGGTGTAATAGGGAGGAGAGCGCAGGCTGCTAATGTAAAGGATGGCTGAAAGCGCCGGTGTCTGGTGTAATAGGGAGGAGAGCGCAAGGCACTAATGTAAAGGATGGCTGAAAGCGCCGATGTCTGGTATTGTAATAGGGAGGAGAGCGCAGGCTGCTAATGTAAAAGATGGCTGAAAGCGCCGGTGTCTGGTGTAGTAGGGAGGAGAGCGCAGGCTGCTAATGTAAAGGATGGCTGAAAGCGCCAATGTCTGGTATTGTAATAGGGAGGAGAGCGCAGGCTGCTAATGTAAAGGATGGCTGAAAGCGCCGGTGTCTGGTGTAGTAGGGAGGAGACCGCAGGCTGCTAATGTAAAGGATGGCTGAAAGCGCCGGTGTCTGGTGTAATAGGGAGGAGAGCGCAAGCCACTAATGTAAAGGATGGCTGAAAGCGCCGATGTCTGGTATTGTAATAGGGAGGAGAGCGCAGGCTGCTAATGTAAAGGATGGCTGAAAGCGCCGGTGTCTGGTGTAGTAGGGAGGAGAGCGCAGGCTGCTAATGTAAAGGATGGCTGAAAGCGCCGGTGTCTGGTGTAGTAGGGAGGAGACCGCAGGCTGCTAATGTAAAGGATGGCTGAAAGCGCCGGTGTCTGGTGTAATAGGGAGGAGAGCGCAGGCTGCTAATGTAAAGGATGGCTGAAAGCGCCGGTGTCTGGTGTAATAGGGAGGAGAGCGCAAGGCACTAATGTAAAGGATGGCTGAAAGCGCCGATGTCTGGTATTGTAATAGGGAGGAGAGCGCAGGCTGCTAATGTAAAAGATGGCTGAAAGCGCCGGTGTCTGGTGTAGTAGGGAGGAGAGCGCAGGCTGCTAATGTAAAAGATGGCTGAAAGCGCCGGTGTCTGGTGTAGTAGGGAGGAGAGCGAAGGCTGCTAATGTAAAGGATGGCTGAAAGCGCCGGTGTCTGGTGTAGTAGGGAGGAGAGCGCAGGCTGCTAATGTAAAGGATGGCTGAAAGCGCCGGTGTCTGGTGTAGTAGGGAGGAGACCGCAGGCTGCTAATGTAAAGGATGGCTGAAAGCGCCGGTGTCTGGTGTAATAGGGAGGAGAGCGCAAGCCACTAATGTAAAGGATGGCTGAAAGCGCCGATGTCTGGTATTGTAATAGGGAGGAGAGCGCAGGCTGCTAATGTAAAGGATGGCTGAAAGCGCCGGTGTCTGGTGTAGTAGGGAGGAGAGCGCAGGCTGCTAATGTAAAAGATGGCTGAAAGCGCCGATGTCTGGTATTGTAATAGGGAGGAGAGCGCAGGCTGCTAATGTAAAGGATGGCTGAAAGCGCCGGTGTCTGGTGTAATAGGGAGGAGAGCGCAGGCTGCTAATGTAAAGGATGGCTGAAAGCGCCGATGTCTGGTGTAGTAGGGAGGAGAGCGCAGGCTGCTAATGTAAAGGATGGCTGAAAGCGCCGGTGTCTGGTGTAGTAGGGAGGAGACCGCAGGCTGCTAATGTAAAGGATGGCTGAAAGCGCCGGTGTCTGGTGTAATAGGGAGGAGAGCGCAAGCCACTAATGTAAAGGATGGCTGAAAGCGCCGATGTCTGGTATTGTAATAGGGAGGAGAGCGCAGGCTGCTAATGTAAAGGATGGCTGAAAGCGCCGGTGTCTGGTGTAGTAGGGAGGAGAGCGCAGGCTGCTAATGTAAAGGATGGCTGAAAGCGCCGGTGTCTGGTGTAATAGGGAGGAGAGCGCAGGCCACTAATGTAAAGGATGGCTGAAAGCGCCAATGTCTGGTATTGTAATAGGGAGGAGAGCGCAGGCTGCTAATGTAAAAGATGGCTGAAAGCGTCGGTGTCTGGTGCTGTAATAGGGAAGAAATCGCAGTGTACACCATTTTCTGTGATAGTGTGTAGAGATAAGTTTATTAATAAAGTTTGTTTAAAACCACTGCAGATATCCTTAGCAACCAATCAGATACCAGCTTTCACTTTTACAGTTTAGGTTTTAAAATGAAAGAGGAGATCTGATTGGTTGCTATAGGCAACTACTCCATTTTCAGTTTTCACTTGTTTACATGAAGCCAGGGCCCTGTTTTCTTTTTTTCCCCTCACATACACTCTAGGCCTCCTATATCCCAATTTTTTGGTACAAAGTGTCTTTGTTCTCCATAACTGTCTTTGCAGCCAATCAAATGTCAGCTTTCATTTTCCTCAGCAATTTAAAAAAATGTAAAGTGAGCTATGATTGGTTGCTATGCGCTGCAGTCTGATCTTGTTGTTATGGAGCAAGGACACTTTTTTCATTCAACCAGCTTTATTAACAAATGACTCATCTTAATAAAATTATTAACCTCTCGGGGTAATTAGAGCAATCAATAGCTTGTTATCCGCTGGAGTCATATCCGCGCCTCGCCATCTAATTACAGCACGCCTAACGATCTGCGTTTATATAAGTCATCGATTATATTGGCACCAATCAGTTCATGATTATTATGTATATTACCAACTAAAAATATTAAAATATAGGGGGTTTTATACGCGGATATCAAAGCGCTTTATCCGAAAGCGATCGGCGGCGACAGCCTAAAGCTCATTAGCGCTAAAACCCACTCGTTTGTGGTAATTACGCATGCATAACGATGTTTGTGTTCTCCGTCTTAATTGTGCATGGAGAATGGCTCGTGTGACAGGTTTAGGTGACACTGATGATATTTAGAAACGTGAAAACAAAGGCGCTATAGTCTTTGCACCGCAAGAGCTTGCAATCTATTTTCTCGTCGACAGGTGTCCGCAAACTCCCCACTTCCTGGGAGGCCAATTAAATGTCTTTGGACGGGTCGCCGAAACCAAATGACTTGGAGGAGACCCAAAGATGATGAAAAGGAGGTTAGCGGCGGCCCCGTAGTCAGACAGGCGGATGGATTTAGATAAATATACCAAAATAAAGGGCCTGGTCATGATTAGGTAGAACTTCAAAGGATACGCCACCTCCCTACATTGCTTTGTTCATGCGTACAACTGCCCAAAAAGCCACCATTACCACTGACGTCACTAGAGTCTGATGGGCCCTGGTGTAAAGGTTGAGCTTGAGCCCCCCACATGTTGGTCAGATGTATGGGCCATTGTAGCTTTCTAAATCCTATAAAGACATACATGTTGCCCCCCTCCACCTTCATTGTGTAGTACTAACCCCCATAGTGTACTAATGTCCCCCATCCTGGGTCTCTTCCTGATAAATATGTCCCCCATCTTGGTGTATGACCTCTTCATGTCTATATTTTGGAATATATTGCCCCATCCTGGTATAGCTGTCTCCATCATAGCCCCATCCTGGTATAGAAGTGCCCATAATGGCCCCATTCTGATATATGTGTCCTCATAATGGCCCCATCGTTGTATAGATATCCACATAATGGTTCCATCCTGGTATAGATGTCTCCAACATGGCCCCATCCTGGTATAGCTGTCCCTATAATGGCCCCATCCTGGTATATTTGGTCCCATAATGGCCCCATCGTTGTATAGATGTCCACATAATAGTTTCAACATCCTGGTATATATGTCCCAATAAAAGTCCCATCCTGGTATAGATGTCTCCAACATGGCCCCATCCTGGTATAGCTGTCCCTATAAAGGCCCCATCCTGGTATATATGTCCCCATAATGATGGCTCCATCCTGGTATAGATGTCACCATCATAGCCTCATCCTGGTATAGAAGTGCCCATAATGGCCCCATTCTGGTATATATGTCCTCATAATGGCCCCATCGTTGTATAGATATCCACATAATGGTTCCATCCTGGTATAGATGTCTCCAACATGGCCCCATCCTGGTATAGCTGTCCCTATAATGGCCCCATCCTGGTATATTTGGTCCCATAATGGCCCCATCAATATATAGATATCCATATAATGGTCCCATCCTGGTATAGATGTCTCCATCATGGCGCCATCCTGGTATAGATGTCCCTATACTGGCCTCATCCAGTATATTTGTTCCTATAATGGCCCATCGTTGTATAGATGTCCACATAATAGTTTCGCCATCCTGGTATATATGTCCCAATAATAGTCCCATCCTGATATAGATGTCTCCATCATGGCCTCATCCTGGTATAGATGTCCCTATAAAGGCCCCATCCTGGTATATGTTCACATAATGATGGCTCCATCCTGGTATACATGTCACCATCATAGCCCCATCCTGGTATAGATGTCCCTATAAAGGCCCCATCCTGGTATATATGTCCACATAATGATGGCCCCATCCTGGTATAGATTTCCCTATAATGGCCTCATCCTGGTATATATGTCACCATAATGATGGCCTATCCTGATATAGATGTCCCCATAATGACCCCAGCCTCTTTATGTCTCCATCCCGGCCATATCCTGGTACATATGATACCCCCGGTTGTCCGCACACAGTAATAAAAAGAAACAATTATATGCACCTTCCCCCCGGCTGCCATGGTGTCCTCCTTCAATAATATGGCATGCCGCATCTAACCAGCATGCAAGCGGTGCAGGGCATGACGTCACTGTCATGCACGGCGTGCCCACTTACAGTGCGATAGGCCGCCAGGTGTCGGCATAGTCTCTGCTCCCCATGCTCTGAAATATGGGAGTGGGGAGCAGTGAATATTCATAGTCTTAATCGGCGGGCAGCACATCGCAGTGCAGGGACCCAACGAGTCTCTGTGCTGCAATGTATTTCAGTTAGATGCACATCCAGCTGAAACAGGAGCTGGGGCCGGTGGCCCCCTGTACCCCTAGGCCTGGTTGCGATCACAGTGACTGCAATAATTACGCCGATAACCATTACAGCTCCTGCAACTTCCTAAATGCCAAGTTTGACAACCCCTATGTGGCAACCAGAATGGCGACCATATTGGTACTCACGTAGCCTTCCCAGAACTTCTCCCTTCAAGGAGCTATGTCCCCAAACCACAAAAGTACCTGGCATTTGTTGGCCAAACCCCCCTACCCATCCTATAGCAGAACCATTGCGAGGGCAACCAAACTTTCTGAAAGGTCCACAAACCATGATCAGGCATCGTACTCCAATTGCGGTTTGCGTTGTGGCCTTCTCTGGGGCCCTGGGTTCAAATCTGACAATGGCAACATGGCTGTCGACTTTTTTAATATTTCCTTTACGAGTTTCTTTGGAAAACTAATTAATTTAATTGACTATAAGAACTCGTACATTTGTGGGGCCTCATGAGCAGGGACGTAATCATAATGGACGGAATTGTCCCTGGAGCGTAGGGGTGGGGGTCTCATAAGGTCAGTGCGGTATTTATTAATGCATTTGTGCCTATTTTAGGTCTAGCTTTTGATGTTTTTTTAACCTGTGCCTTATTTTTCTCTAAATGTCGGACATTGTGGGTCACGTTTAGGGTTCCCAGATGTTTTTCGCCTGAATCATCAATGGTAACATTTGGGAAAAGTGGCCAAAACTGTCTCAAATGTACTCCAGTCCCTCCCTTTCCTTTTTCCTAATGTAAGTCTATGTAGGCCTGAATTGTTGGCATACATTTTGCACTAAAAAAAAAATTGCAAAATTGCAATTGCAAAACACAAAAATTCCTTTATATTTTTGTCTTTAACCTGTTTTGCATTTTTTTTTAGCACAGTCCTACATAGACTTACATTGGTCTGTTTGCAATTTTTTTTTAACCCAGCCTACATAGACTAAAGGCCACTTTACACGCAGAGATAAATCTTTGGCAGATCTGTGGTTGCAGTGAAATCATGGACATATTGTTCCATTTGTACACAGCCACAAACCTGGCACTGATTGTCCACAATTTCCCTGCAACCACAGATCTGCCGCAGATTTATCTCTGTGTGTAAAGTGGCCTTTACATTGACCTGTTTGCAACATTTTTAGCCCATGCCTACATAGACTTACATTGACCTGTTTGCAACCTTTTTAGCCCATGCCTACATAGACTTACATTGACCTATTTACAACATTTGTAGCCCATGCCTACATAGACTTACATTGACCTATTTGCAACATTTTTAGCCCATGCCTACATAGACTTACATTGACCTGTTTGCAACATTTTTAGCCCATGCCTACATAGACTTACATTGACCTGTTTGCAACATTTTTAGCCCATGCCTACATAGACTTACATTGACCTGTTTGCAACATTTTTAGCCCATTCCTACATAGACTTACATTGACCTGTTTGCAATTTTTTTTAACCCATGCCTACATTGACTTACATTGACCTGTTTGCAACATTTTTAGCCCATGCCTACATAGACTTACATTGACCTGTTTGCAACATTTTTAGCCCATGCCTACATAGACTTACATTGACCTGTTTGCAACATTTTTAGCCCATGCCTACATAGACTTACATTGACCTGTTTGCAACCTTTTTAGCCCATGCCTACATAGACTTACATTGACCTGTTTGCAACATTTTTAGCCCATGCCTACATAGACTTACATTGACCTGTTTGCAACCTTTTTAGCCCATGCCTACATAGACTTACATTGACCTATTTGCAACATTTTTAGCCCATGCCTACATAGACTTACATTGACCTGTTTGCAACATTTTTAGCCCATGCCTACATAGACTTACATTGACCTGTTTGCAACATTTTTAGCCCATGCCTACATAGACTTACATTGACCTGTTTGCAACATTTTTAGCCCATGCCTACATAGACTTACATTGACCTATTTACAACATTTTTAGCCCATGCCTACATAGACTTACATTGACCTGTTTGCAACATTTTTAGCCCATGCCTACATAGACTTACATTGACCTGTTTGCAACATTTTTAGCCCATGCCTACATAGACTTACATTGACCTGTTTGCAACATTTTTAGCCCATGCCTACATAGACTTACATTGACCTGTTTGCAATATTTTTAGCCCATGCCTACATAGACTTACATTGACCTGTTTGCAACATTTTTAGCCCAGGCCTACATAGACTTACATTGGGGGAAAGTAATGGAGGGACTGGAGTACATTAGCAACAGTTTTTGCCTCTTTTCCCAAATGTTGCTATTGATGATTCAGGCAGAAAAACATCTGGGAACCCTAAACTTATATGGGGCATTTTGCCTTGGGGACATGGACCTACATTAGGGCAATGCCGCCATATAACGATAATTAAAAATTCCTAAATAAAGCCGCCCGTGGTCTTTGATGTCTCCCAGTAAGCGTATGAGTTGAGTTTCCACTTCTTGGCGCTGCATTGTATTTCATTTCCCCAATAAGCCTCTTCAGAGACAATCCGCCTCCCTGCGGTGTCGAAGCTTCTCCTAATGAGATCTTGAGGAGGCCAAGAAAGAGTCCCTAAGACGACTTGATGAAGAACTACTGCCCCCACCGCCGCGCCGCGCTCTCCTTATCTCGCCATTCAGAACTGTGATCGCCAAGGGATTAGCGCCAAGCTCAATGTAGACTTGAGTGCTTACACTTAAAGGGGCTCCAGCATTAGAAGCGCCGGTCAATGGGATTGCAGTCGGCTTTTTACATTCTATATAACCCCCAATATTAAACCCCCCCGAAGAGCTGACGAGAGAGGGGGCAGAGAGTGCAAGCCCCCGATAGGAGGCAGCTACGCCAACTGGCGGCTCGAAAAGTCTTTGCTGGGAGTGAAGTCGCCCACGTAACACATTTCCTTCCATCTAATCTTTGCTTCCCATAAACCTGTACAAACCTCTTCACACGTATTATAATTAGGGCCTTGGTTTTTCCTGCGGCTGCGGTAAGTTGTTACGTGGAAATGGCGCGTTTCGCCTTCGACTCTCAGTAGATTATGTATGAAGCGTCCTCCTAATGAATAATTATACCGCCATACCTATAGGACCACATTTCGCCCTTGAAGCTCTTCTGTCCAATACATCACCAGCTCAATTATTGTGCACGGGTGCAAGACCTCAGTCGAAGTCAATCAGATTGTTTGCAGCGGTGACTGACAGCTCGGCTTCCTATGGGGGCACCTCTCACCAGGGCCGAGCCTTCAAGGTGACAGTAGCCAGCTTAATGGAAAAAGCAGACAAATTTGTATATAAACCTATGGCCCTGATCATAGTACTTATCTATATAACAGGAGCTGTTTTGTATACAAAATGGGGTAGAGAAGGGGTTAATGCCGCGCATCAGCCGAATGAAGATGTAGAATGTTGATGAAGATAAGTATTCTTTTATTTCATAGGTCTACGCGTTTCGAGGTGAAAACCTCTTCCTCAGGTTGTTGATGTACTGGTCCTGAGGAAGAGGTTTTCACCTCGAAACGCGTAGACCTATGAAATAAAAGAATACTTATCTTCATCAACATTCTACATCTTCATTCGGCTGATGCGTGGCATTAACCCCTTCTCTACCCCATTTTGTATGCTCATCCACATGGGACTGCAGCAGACGCCATTATCTCATGAGTACTAGTGGTTGTGACTATCACAACTGATCCAGGTGAGTGTATATTTTTCAGGTATACCCACTGATCATTTTTGTATTACACTATCAGTGCTCCTTATTTTCAGATTTACAGGAGCTGTTTTGTAACAGTGCCCCCCGGTGGACAATTTGGAATGAAAAACATAGATTGCCTTCCATATTATGAAAAGAATCCTAAAATCATAGAATGGTCACGTTGGCAGGACCATGTCCAACCCTTGGGCTCAAAGAAGGATTCACTAAATCATCTCACACAGATGTCTGTCCAGTCCTTTTTTATTTTTGGAAGACTCCATTAAAGGATAACTCCCCACCTCTTGTGGGACCGGTTCCACTCCCTGATCATCCTCACTGAACATTTTTTAGCATTATTTACACCAAAAGCTTTTATAGGGTTGACCCTAAAAAGTGGAGAATCATACAGGGTGACTTCTACAATTAAAAGTAATCAACTATTTCCTGAATGATTGGGCATGTTGAACCAACGGTTTCCTGAATGATTGGGCATGTTGAGCCAACGGTTTCCTGAATGATTGGGCATGTTGAGCCAAATATTTCCTGAATGATTGGGCATGTTGAGCCAACTGTTTCCTGAATAATCTGGCATTTTGAACCAACTATTTCCTGAATGATTGGGCATGGTGAGCCAACTGTTTCCTGAATGATTGGGCATGCTGAACCAACTATTTCCTGAATGATTGGGCATGGTGAGCCAACTGTTTCCTGAATGATTGGACATGTAGAGTCAACTATTTCCTGAATGATAGGGCATGTTGAGCCAACTATTTCCTGAATGATTGGGCATGGTGAGCCAACTGTTTCCTGAATGATTGGGCATGCTGAACCAACTATTTCCTGAATGATTGGGCATGTTGAGCCAACTGTTTCCTGAATGATTGGACATGTAGAGTCAACTATTTCCTGAATGATAGGGCATGTTGAGCCAACTATTTCCTGAATGATAGGGCATGTTGAGCCAACGGTTTCCTGAATGATAGGGCATGTTGAACCCACTATTTCCTGAATGATTGGGCATGTTGAGCCAACTATTTCCTGAATGATCGGGCATGTTGAGCCAACTATTTCCAGAATGATTGGGCATGTTGAGCCGATTATTTCCTGAATGATTGGGCATGTTGAGCCGACTATTTCCAGAATGATTGGGCATGTTGAGCCAACTATTTCCTGAATGATTGGGCATGTTGAGCCAACTGTTTCCTGAATGATTGGGCATGTTGAGCCAACTGTTTCCTGAATGATTGGGCATGTTGAGCCAACTATTTCCTGAATGATCGGGCATGTTGAGCCGACTATTTCCAGAATGATCGGGCATGTTGAGCCGATTATTTCCTGAATGATTGGGCATGTTGAGCCAACTGTTTCCTGAAT